>NC_135802.1:167616103-167826103 GCF_964213995.1 Mustelus asterias
TTGTATGCATGTGTGTATGTGTGAGTGTGTGTGTGCGAGTGAGTATGTGTATGTGCGTTTGCGTGAGTGTGAGTAGCTGAGTGTGCAAGTGTGAGTGTGTGTGCGTGTGTGTGTGTGCGTGTGTGTGAGTGTGGGAGTGTGTGTGCGCATGTGTGTGTGTGTGCGTGTGTGTGTGTGAGTGCGTGAGTGTGGGAGTGTGTGCGCATGTGTGTATGTGAGTGTGAGTGAGTGAGTGTGCATGTCTGTGCAGGTGTGTGTGTGTGAGTGTGTGCTTTTGTATGTGTGTGTGTATGTGTATCAGTATGTGTGTGAGTGTGTGTGTGTGAGTGTGTGAGTGTGTGTGCATGTGAGTGAGTGAGTGTGTGCTTTTATATGCATGTGTGTATGTGTGAGTGTGTGTGTGTGTGCGGGTGAGTATGTGCATGTGCGTTTGCGTGAGTGTGAGTAGCTGAGTGTGCAAGTGTGAGTGAGTGTGCGCGTGTGTGTGAGTGTGGGAGTGTGTGTGTGCATGTGTGTGTGTGTGTGTGTGAGTGAGTGTGCATGTGTGTGTGTGTGTGAGTGCGTGAGTGTGGGAGTGTGTGCGCATGTGTGTATGTGAGTGTGAGTGAGTGAGTGTGCATGTCTGTGCAGATGTGTGTGTGTGTGTGCTTTTGTATGTGTGTGTGTATGTGTATCAGTATGTGCGTGAGTGTGTGCGTGTGAGTGTGTGTGTGTGCGTGAGTGAGTGTGTGTGTGAGTGAGTGTGTGTGCTTTTGCGTGTGTGTGTGTGCGTGTGTGTGTATGAGTGCGTGCGTGTGTGAGTGTGTGTGTGAGTGTGTGTGTGCTTTTGTGTGTGTGTGCGTGTGTGTGTGTGTGTGTGAGTATGTGTATGTGCGCGTGAGTGAGTGTGTGTGTGAGTGAGTGTGTGCGTGCTTTTGCATGTGTGTGTGTGTGCGTGTGTGTGTGAGTGTGTGCGTGAGTGTATGTGTGTGTGTTTTTGTGTGCGTGTGAGTGAGTGTGTGCTTTTGTATGCATGTGTGTTTGTGTGTGAGTATGTGTATGTGCGTATTCGTGAGTGTGAGTGGCTGAGTGTGTATGTGTGTGTGAATGAGTGAGTGTGCGTGTCTGTGCATGTGTGTGTGTGAGTGTGTGCTTTTGTATGTATGTGTGTGTGTATGTGTATCAGTGTGTGTGTGAGTGTGTGTGCGTGCGTGTGTGTGGCTGAGTGTGTATGTGTGAGTGAGTGTGCGTGTGTGTGTGTGTGTGGGAGTGTGTGTGTGAGCGTGTGTGAGTGTGTGTGTGTGTGAGTATGTGTATGTGCGTGTGAGTGAGTGAGTGTGTGTGTGTGTGTGTGTCAGTGTGTGTGTGTGTGTGTGTGTGTGTGCATGTGTGAGTGTGTGAGTGTGTGTGTGTGAGTGTGCGTGTGTGTACGATTTTCCCACCATACCAGGCAACATCCTAGTAAATCTCCTCTGCACCCTTTCCAACACTTCTACATCTTTCCTATAATACGGCGGCCAGAACTGCACGCAATACTCCAAATGCAGCCGCACCAGAGGTGGAGGGCTGTTGTAGGCTGCAAAGAGACATAGATAGGATGCAAAGCTGGGCTGAAAAATGGCAAATGGAGTTTCACCCTGATAAATGTGAGGTGATTCATTTTGGTAGGACTAATTTAAGTGTGGATTACAGGGTCAAAGGTAGGGTTCTGAAGACTGTGGAGGAACAGAGAGATCTTGGGGTTCATATCCACAGATCTCTAAAGGTTGCCACTCAAGTGGATAGAGCTGTGAAGAAGGCCTATAGTGTGTTAGCTTTTATTAGCAGGGAGTTGGAGTTTAAGAGTCGTGGGGTTATGCTGCAACTGTACAGGACCTTGGTGAGACCACATTTGGAATATTGTGTGCAGTTCTGGTCACCTCACTATAGGAAGGATGTGGAAGCGCTGGAAAGAGTGCAGAGATTTACCAGGATGCTGCCTGGTTTGGAGGGTAGGTCTTATGAGGAAAGGTTGAGGGAGCTAGGGCTGTTCTCTCTGGAGCGGAGGAGGCTGAGGGGAGACTGAGTAGAGGTTTATAAAATGATGAAGGGGATAGATAGAGTGAACGTTCAAAGACTATTTCCTTGGGTGGATGGAGCTATTACAAGGGGGCATAACTATAGGGTTCGTGGTGGGAGATATAGGAAGGATATCAGGGATAGGTTCTTTACGCAGAGAGTGGTTGGGGTGTGGAATGGACTGCCTGCAGTGATAGTGGAGTCAGACACTTTAGGAACATTTAAGCGGTTATTGGATAGGCACATGGAGCACACCAGGATGATAGGGAGCGGGATAGCTTGATCTTGGTTTCAGATAAAGCTCGGCACAACATCGTGGGCCGAAGGGCCTGTTCTGTGCTGTGCTGTACTGTTCTATGTTCTATGTTCTATATTCTGCATCCTCTCCTTTCATTCCCTCCTATATACTCTATGAACAGTATGCTTTGTCTGCATAGTGCACTAGAAACAATATTTTCACTGTATACCAATACATGTGACAATAATAAATCAAATCAAACCAAATCAAATGTCTTGTCTGAAACACCACTTCAGTGTGGTACAAGACTGCCAGCTTACGTTCAACTTCTGGAGTGGAACTCGAATCCCTAATCTTGTGCGATAGATATCTACAAATAAGTGCTGCATGTACCTTTCCATTATTTCCAGAGTGTTATGGCACAGCAGACGGTGCATGTCAAACTGCCCAAATGCCAAAGGAAAACTTGAATCAGCTGTCAGAGTGATTTTGTGTATTTGTGAAGAGTTATCTTAGGTCTAGATAAGAAAGTTTCATGTGCCCAACTGGACCATTCGTTTGTATCCCTCTATTCCCAGTCTGTTCATGTGGCTATCTAGATAAGTCTTAAACGATCCCAGCGTGTCCGCCTCAATCACTTTGCTTGGCAGTGCATTCCAGGCCCCCACCACCCTCTGTGTAAAATACGTCCCCCTGACATCTGTGTTGAACCTTGTCCCTCCGACCTGGGAAAAAGCTTCCCACCGTTCACCCTATCTATGCCCTTCATAATTTTATACACCTCTATTAGGTCACCCATCATCCTCCGTCTTTCCAGGGAGAACAACCCCAGTTTACCCAATCTCTCCTCATAGCTAAGACCCTCCATACCAGGCAACATCCTGGTAAACCTTTTCTGTACTCTCTCCAAAGCCTCCACATCCTTCTGGTAGTGTGGCGACCAGAACTGGATGTAGTATTCCAAATGTGGCCTAACCAACGTTCTATACAGCTGCAACATCATATGCCAACTTTTATATTCTATGCCCCGTCCAATAAAGTCAAGCATGCCATATGCCTTCTTCACCACCCTCTCCACCTGTGCTGCCACCTTTAAGGATCTATGGACTTGTACACCCAGGTCCCTCTGTGTGTCTATACTCCTGATGGTTCTGCCATTTATTGTATAGCTCCCCCTTACATTAGCTCTACCGAAATGCATCACTTCGCATTTATCTGGATTAAATTCCATCTGCCATTTC
This sequence comes from Mustelus asterias, assembly GCF_964213995.1. Classification (NCBI taxonomy): domain Eukaryota; kingdom Metazoa; phylum Chordata; class Chondrichthyes; order Carcharhiniformes; family Triakidae; genus Mustelus; species Mustelus asterias. Next base: position 167,619,620 of record NC_135802.1, read on the forward strand.
TCCGCCCAATGTTCCAACCTATCTATATCCTGCTGTATTCTCTGACAATGTTCATCACTATCCGCAACTCCAGCAATCTTCGTGTCGTCTGCAAACTTACTAATCACACCAGCGATCTGAGTCAGGGAGCCGTTGGAAGCTCTGAATGCGCTCTTCAGCAGCTGGAGCACCAGATTCAGACTTTTATTGAGCAGGTCCATTACGGCGCGGTTCCGGATTGGCAAATGTGGTGGTAAAGGGGGAAATACTGATAAAGTTGGGCAGGCAGTTCATTCATTCAATTTAAATGCATGCAAATGCATTTAAATCACCATTGCACCCATTTTGGCCGCCATTCCCGGGTTTCGGTAAAGTGGCAATCTGCGCGGACAGGGGCGCAGATCACGTTAATGGCCTCACACCCGACTTTACCACATTTTTGCGCCCAAAAACGGGCGTGACACAATGGTAAAATCGGGCCCAGTGTGTACAATTCTGGTCGCCGCACTACCAGAAGGATGTGGATGCTTTCGAGAGGGTGCAGAAGAGGTTTACCAGGATGTTGCCTGGTATGGAGGGTATTAGCTATGCGGAGAGCTTGGACAAACTCAGTTTGTTCTCATTGGAATGACAGAGGTTGAGGGGCGACCTGATAGAGGTTTACAAGATTATAGGCCCGATTTTACTATTTTCAACCTAAGTGCTGAATCTGGGCGCTATTCAGATCCGACTTGGAAACCTGCTCTCAGGCGCCCCCCATATGCACTCAGCCTGAAAAAAAAATCACAGGTCTGAATCGCGCAGTGGGCGGGGCTTATTGCACTCGAAACGATCGGAGCTCTGAACTGCGCATGCGCAGTGAGGAAATAATTTGAAAAACGCTCCCCTGCCACATCGCTCCCGGGCCACAAAAAGCGGATAAAAAGGCCCGGGAGCGAAAAGCGGAAGCAATGGCCCACAAATATCGCACCAACCCCCACAACATAACTGTATCCCCCGCTACCCAGACCGATCGCGACTCTCTGCCCCCTTTCCCCCTCACCGATTGCCCACCGAGTGGCAGCGGTCCCCCCTGCCCCTGACCCCCCCCCATAGATCCATCTGGCTTCCCTCCCTCCCACCCCCCCACCCCCCAGAGAATGATCGTGCCTCCCTCCTCCCTCCCCCCCCCCGCCCCATCAAACAACGATCGGGCCTCCCTCCCCTCTCCCCCACCATGGATCTGAGTCAGAGAGCCGTTGCAAGCTCTGAACTTACCTCTTCAGCAGTTGGAGTGCCCAAAACAGACGTTTGTCGAGCATGTCTGTTTCGCGCTGAGTCTGGATGGGCGAACGCGGTGGTAAAGGGAGAAATGCTGATAAAATTGGGCAGGCAGCTGATTAATTCAATTCAGGCATGATTCAGATTGCAGCCATTTTCGGGCCACGGTAAAGTGTGTATCTGCGCGGACGCGGGCGCAGATCGCGTTAATGTCTCACGCCCGACTTTACCAAGTTTCCGTGCCCGTTTTCGGGCACGACGCAATGGTAAAATCGGGCCCTATGAGTGGCGTGGGCAGAGTGGATAGTCAGATACTCTTTCCTAGGGTAGAAAAGTCAAGTACTCGGGGAAATAGGTGTAAGGTGAAAGGTGCGCGGGGAAAAGTTTAGAGGAGATGTGCGAGGCAAGTTTTTTACACAGAGGGTGGTGAATGTCTGGAACTCGCTGCCCGGGGAGGTGGTGGGAGCAGGTACAATAGAGGCATTTAAGGAGCAACCAGATGAATAGGATGGGGATGGAAGAATACGCCATCCGTAAGTGCATACGGTTTTAGTTTAGGCAGGCATCATGATCGGCGCAGGCTTGGAGGATTGAAGGGCTTGGTCCTGTGCTGTACTTTTCTTTGTTCTTTGTTTGCTCTAGATTCTGCCTCAAGAGGAAACTTTCTCTTCACAGCCACCCTGTCAATACCCCTCAGGATCTTATATGTTTCAATCAGGTCTCCTCTTAAACTTCTAAACCCCAATGATACAAGCCTAGCCTGTCTAACATTTCCTCATAAGACAATCCGTCCATTCCAGGTATTAGTCTGGTAAACCTTCTCTGAACGGTTTCGAATGCATTTACAGAGATGGTGCGTCCATTCAAAGAACAAAGAATAAAGAACAGTACAGCACAGTAAACAGGCCCTTCAGCCCTCCAAGCCTGTGCCGCTCCTTGGTCCAACTAGACCAATCGTTTGTATCCCTCCATTCCCAGGCTGCTCATGTGACTATCCAGGTAAGTCTTAAACGATGTCAGCGTGCCTGCCTCCACCACCCTACTTGGCAGCGCATTCCAGGCCCCCACCACCCTCTGTGTAAAAAACATCCCTCTGATGTCTGAGTTATACTTCGCCCCTCTCACCTTGAGCCCGTGACCCCTCGTGATCGTCACCTCCGACCTGGTAAAAAGCTTCCCACTGTTCACCCTATCTATACCCTTCATAATCTTGCATACCTCTATTAGATCTCCCCTCATTCTCCGTCTTTCCAAGGAGAACAACCCCAGTCTACCCAATCTCTCCTCATAGCTAAGACCCTCCATACCAGGCAACATCCTGGTAAACCTTCTCTGCACTCTCTCCAATGCCTCCACGTCCTTCTGGTAGTGCGGCGACCAGAACTGGACGCAGTACTCCAAATGTGGCCTAACCAGCGTTCTATACAGCTGCATCATCAGACTCCAGCTTTTATACTCTATACCCTGTCCTATAAAGGCAAGCATACCATATGCCTTCTTCACCACCTTCTCCACCTGTGTTGCCACCTTCAAGGATTTGTGGACTTGCACACCTAGGTCCCTCTGTGTTTCTATACTCCTGATGACTCTGCCATTTATTGTATAACTCCTCCCTACATTATTTCTTCCAAAATGCATCACTTCCTTGGACTTTTTCTTGCTCATTGAAATTCTGAAATATCCCCTCAAGTATACTACTCTGCGTCTCTATTGGCCAAACCATTAACCTAATTTGCCAATTCACTTTATCTGTAATAAGTTTCAATTAAAGACCATTTGGATTTTGCTATACATTTTAAGCAGAGCTGTTTATCCAAATTTTAAGTGTCTCCTTGATGCAATGTTGATCCTTAGAAACCTCTCAAGATATCGGGTGAAATATGTAGAAGTGGAAGTATACAACTTGGCTTTTGAAATGCTTTCGGGAAGTAATCCTAAAAATGACATCTGCAAGTTTTCTGTAAGCTGATGTGAACTATCTCTCTCTGATAGGTATTACAGAATCCAGCATAGAACGAAAACCTGGAGTCATATTCCACCATTGTTGGTGCATCACACTTTTAGCTTGGCTTCTTAAAATCAGTGAATTACTCTTGAGGCTTCAATGTCGGTGCAGAGATCATGAGAGAAATGTCCGGTTAGATGTAAAATGTACAATTAATCTGCTCAAACCCTCCCCTCCTCCTCACATTCCCTCCCTCCCTCACCTCATTGTTTACAGAGACAACAAAACCATCAAGTTAACGTTAAAAAATATTTTATTGATCATCGTGTTGAAGAGAAAAAATGTCGTTATTGCAAGAAATTTGAAAAAGATGTGGCATTTTAACCAAATGTCAAAGAGCAGCTGCTAATGTTAAATGTTTAGTTCAATGTTAACTGCGTCAAAGCTTTTTATTTATAACATTATTTTTGTTAATAAATGTTTTCCATTAAATTTTACAACATTCTACAAATGCATTATCGAATCATCAAAACACACTATTTAAATATGAGAGAATTATAAATGATGTAGATAAGGCAGAGGAATATTAATGATATACACCAGGGGGTTTAGATTTCCCACAGCCCAAAATGTGAACTCTCCTTTGCTCGGCCTCATGCAATAAGGAATCCAAATCAGGGTCGGAGAAGCTCTGACCTCTCTTCTTCCCAATTATATTTTCAGTTCCCACATTTTAAATTAAAATATACAAAGCAGGATGAGGCTATTGAGTTGGATGATCAGCCATGATCGTAATGAATGGTGGAGCAGGCTCGAAGGACCAAATGGTCTCCTCCAGCTCCTATCTTCTATGTTTCTACCTAACACTTTTAAGCATGCCGCACATAAAGTTGTACAATAATAATAATGCAAATTTAAATAGTAGTTTCACAGATTTGAAACAAATAACAAAGCCTATGTAAATTTATACATATTAAATAATACTCATTTTCAATCATAAAATAGAATTAAATATTACACTTTAATAAACCAATAAAAATAGGATTAACTGGATGGACGCTTAAAGGAAATAGCAAAAAAAGACTTCAACATACCTTTATAATTGGATGGAATCATTTTGATCTGTCTGCCGTCACTGTAAACTCCTGTTCCAAAGTTTGACCTCAATGACCATTTCCAATCTGGCCCTACCACGAGGGCTTGAGACCTCCTACACCACGTTGGGGTCTGCGCAAATCACCTCACTGAAGGCCAAAGGTTGCTGCTCCCATTGGCAGTTAGATCATGATTTTTGAACAAAGGTAAGTGGGCAAAAAATTCTCCTATTTTTGGTAGCCCATGGCTTTCCACAGCTCAGTGGACATCGTGGGCCATAGTCTTAGACCCACTCCTCCCTCCCTCAAACAGAATGCAAAATTCAATCTTAGTTGTCTTCACTATGAGGTCATTAATTGCTCCCATCTCATTGCACAATACCGGGTCTAGTATAGCCTATTCTCTGGTTAGCTACAGAACCCGCTGTTCCCAGGAACTACCCCAAAAACATTCACTGAACTCCTTATTTCGGCTACATTTGCCCAGCAATTCCAGTCTATTTGTAAATTAAATTCCCTCCCATAGTTATCTCCCTGCCTTTCTGACAAACTCTAATTATTTCTTCCTTTATTCCACCCTACCATGTGGTTACAATTAGGGGCCCAACTCCCAGCAATCTATCAGTAACAATTAGGGGCCTACACTGGATGAGGTGTAGTTGGAGAGAATTTGAGAGAACCACATACTAATGAAACATCGCAGAGTGATTATCTGAAATGGTTCCTGAGTTGTCAACGGATTTCACGTAGTTTCGATGTCATGGTTAGATACCACAGGTTCTTGCAGCATTTATAAATGATTGAAAGAAATGAGAGATAGGGATCTTTATTCAAACAATGGAAAAATAAGCTCTGGTTGAATAATAATGGGTTTTGCTTTACATTTCTTACCAAAATAAAGATAAAATAAAATAAATCTAAGCAAACAGCCCTTCAGCAAAACAAGCAGAGGTTTGGGAGTGAATGTGTTCTTTATTCTTTAATTGAATGGAGGGCAGTTGGTAACATTTGATTTTTCTGGTCAGTTATGTAAACTGAAGTTCTGCTTGATTTAAAATTAATAAACAGAATTACATGGAAACAATTTCAATCAATTCATAAAGCCAGAAATTGCAGCTAAATGTTAAATATGCACAGGGATGTATAATGAAGCTTTGACAAAGGGTCGTCTGGACTTGAAACATCAGCTCTTTTCTCTCCTTACAGATGGAGAGGGATAGGGTCGTACGGCAGGGCAAGGTTTATAATTGGGGGAGGGGTAATTATGATGCGATTAGGCAAGAATTAGGGGGCATAAGATGGGAACAGAAACTGTCAGGGAAAGGAACTAATGAAAAGTGGAACTTTTTCAAGGAACAAATACTGTGTGTCCTTGATAGGTATGTCCCTGTCAGGCAGGGAGGAAATGGCCGAGTGAGGGAACCATGGTTCACGAAAGAGGTGGAATGTCTTGCAAAAAGGAAGAGGGAAGTTTATGTAGGGATGAGGAAACAAGGTTCAGATGGCTCGATTGAGGGTTACAAGTTAGCAAGGAACGAGCTGAAAAAGGGGCTTAGGAGAGCTAGGAGGGGGCATGAGAAGTCCTTGGCGGGTCGGATCAAGGAAAACCCCAAGGCTTTTTACTCTTATGTGAGGAATAAAAGAATGACCAGGGTGAGGTTAGGGCTGGTCAAGGACAGTAGTGGGAGTCAGTAGAGATAGGCGAGGTGATGAATGAATACTTTTCTTCAGTGTTTACCAAGGAGAGGGGCCATGTTTTTGAGGAAGAGAAGGTGTTACAGGCTAATAGGCTGGAGGAAGTAGATGTTTGGAGGGAGGATGTACGAGCAGTTTTGGATAAACTGAAGGTCGATAAGTCTTCTGGGCCTGATGAAATATATCCTAGGATTCTTTGGGAGGCAAGGGATGAGATTGCAGAGCCTTTGGCTTTGATCTTTGGGTCCTCACTGTCCACGGGGATGGTGCCAGAGGACTGGAGAATGGCGAATGTTGTTCCTCTGTTTAAGAAAGGGAATAGAAATGACCCTGGTAATTATAGGCCCGTTAGTCTTACTTCGGTGGTTGGTAAGTTGATGGAAAAGGTCCTTAGGGATGGGATTTTCGACCATTTAGAAAGATGCGGATTAATCCGTGATAGTCAGCATGGATTCGTGAAGGGCAAGTCGTGCCTCACAAATTTGATTGAATTTTTTGAGGAGGTAACTAAGTGTGTTGATGAAGGTAGGGCAGCTGATGTCATATACATGGATTTTAGTAAGGCGTTTGATAAGGTCCCCCATGGTCGGCTTATGATGAAAGTGAGGAGGTGTGGGATAGAGGGAAAGTTGGCCGATTGGATAGGTAACTGGCTATCTGATCGAAGTAAGAAGTTTAACAACACCAGGTTAAAGTCCAACAGGTTTATTTGGTAGCAAAAGCCACACAAGCTTTCGGAGCTGCAAGCCCCTTCTTCAGGTGAGTGGGAATTCTGTTCATAAACAGAGCATATAAAGACACAAACTCAATTTACATGAATAATGGTTGGAATGCGAATACTTACAACTAATCAAGTCTTTAAGAAACAAAAGAATGTGAGTGGAGAGAGCATCAAGACTGGCTAAAAAGATGTGTATTGTCTCCAGACAAGACAGCCAGTGAAACTCTGTGGGGGTTACAGATAGTGTGACATGAACCCAATATCCCGGTTGAGGCCGTCCTCGTGTGTGCGGAACTTGGCTATCAGTTTCTGCTCAGCGACTCTGCGCCGTCGTGTGTCGCGAAGGCCGCCTTGGAGAACGCTTACCCGAATATCAGAGGCCGAATGCCCATGACCGCTGAAGTGCTCCCCAACAGGAAGAGAACAGTCTTGCCTGGTGATTGTCGAGCGGACTATCTGATCGAAGACAGAGGGTGGTGATGGATGGAAAATTTTCAGACTGGTGGCAGGTTGCTAGCGGAGTGCCACAGGGATCAGTGCTTGGTCCTCTGCTCTTTGTGATTTTTATTAATGACTTAGAGGAGGGGGCTGAAGGGTGAATCAGTAAATTTGCTTATGACACCAAGATTGGTAGAGAAGTGGATGAGGTGGAGGGCTGTTGTAGGCTGCGAAGAGACATAGATAGGGTGCAAAACTGGGCTGAAAAATGGCAGATGGAGTTTAACCCTGATAAATGTGAGGTGATTCATTTTGGTGGGACAAATTTAAATGTGGATTACAGGGTCAAAGGTAGGGTTCTGAAGACTGTGGAGGAACAGAGGGATCTTGGGGTCCATATCCACAGATCTCTAAAGGTTGCCACTCAAGTGGATAGAGCTGTGAAGAAGGCCGATAGTGTGTTAGCTTTTATTAACAGGGGATTGGAGTTTAAGAGCCGTGGGGTTATGCTGCAACTGTACAGGACCTTGGTGAGACCACATTTGGAATATTGTGTGCAGTTCTGGTCACCTCATTATAAGAAGGATGTGGAAGTGCTGGAAAGAGTGCAATGGAGATTTACCAGGATGCTGCCTGGTTTGGAGGGCAGGTCTTATGAGGAAAGGTTGATGGAGCCAGGGCTGTTCTCTCTGGAGCGGAGGAGGTTGAGAGGAGACTTAGTAGAGGTTTATAAAATGATGAAGGGGATAGATAGAGTGAACGTTCAAAGACTATTTCCTCGGGTGGATGGAGCTATTACAAGGGGGCATAACTGTAGGGTTCATGGTGGGAGATATAGGAAGGATGTCCGTGGTAGGTTCTTTATTCAGAGAGTGGTTAGAACCATAGAACCATAGAAAATTACAGCTCAGAAACAGGCCTTTTGGCCCTTCTTGTCTGTGCCGAACCATTTTATGCCTAGTCCCACTGACCTGCACTTGGACCATATCCCTCCACACCCCTCTCATCCATGAACCCGTCCAAGTTTTTCTTAAATGTTAAGAGTGACCCCGCATTTACCACTTTATCCGGCAGCTCATTCCACACTCCCACCACTCTCTGCGTGAAGAAGCCACCCCTAATATTCCCTTTAAACTTTTCTCCTTTCACCCTTAACCCATGCCCTCTGGTTTTTTTCTCCCCTAGCCTCAGCGGAAAAAGGCTGCTCGCATTCACTCTATCTATACCCATCAAAATCTTATACACCTCTATCAAATCTCCCTTCAATCTTCTACGCTCCAGGGAATAAATTCCCAACCTATTCAATCTCTCTCTGTAACTCAGCTTCTCAAGTCCCGGCAACATCCTTGCGAACCTTCTCTGCACTCTTTCAATCTTATTTACATCCTTCCTGTAACTAGGTGACCAAAACTGTACACAATACTCCAAATTCGGCCTCACCAATGCCTTATATAACCTTACCATAACACTCCAACTTTTATACTCGATACTCCGATTTATAAAGGCCAATGTACCAAAGACACTCTTTACGACCCTATCCACCTGTGACGTCACTTTTAGGGAATTCTGTACCTGTATTCCCAGATCCCTCTGTTCAACTGCAGTCTTCAGAGTCCTACCATTTACCCTGTACGTTCTTCTTTGGTTTGTCCTTCCAAAGTGCAATATCTCACACTTGTCTGCGTTAAATTCCATTTGCCATTTTTCAGCCCATTTTTCTAGTTGGTCCAAATCCCTCTGCAAGGGTTGATCCACTGGAGCAAGCTGAGAGGGGTGATTGAAAAGCAGCAGTGCTGGTAAGAGATTAATTGGATTAATTGAATTGTTTATTTATTTAATTAGTCAGCTAGTGTGTGTATTTTTTTGGCCTTTACTTTAACAGCAGTTTTTCAAGTTTAAAGTGAAAACTAGAAGTGGGCAGCAAAGGAGTCTGGGAAGGGTTTTTATTTTAACTTTAAAAGTCAGTTACCTGGGAGGTTCCCCCTCATTGATCCACTGGAGCAAGCTGAGAGGGGTGATTGAAAAGCAGCAGTGCTGGTAAGAGATTAATTGGATTAATTGAATTGTTTATTTATTTAATTAGTCAGCTAGTGTGTGTATTTTTTTGGCCTTTACTTTAACAGCAGTTTTTCAAGTTTAAAGTGAAAACTAGAAGTGGGCAGCAAAGGAGTCTGGGAAGGGTTTTTTAAGCGCGTGAAGTATAAAAGGTAGGCTGCAGTATACAGCGGGCAGCGCCGGGAGCGGGCAGTGTAGTGTGTGGGAAGCAGAGTGTGAGCTATAAGACTTTGGCTCACAGGGCTTAGGCAGTAAGGGCGAGCAGGGGTGAGTTGAATTCATTTCTGCACTTTCTACCTGGTACTGGCAAGGTATCTAGAGGGGATGGGTGTGCAGGCAGTGCAATGTTCCTCTTGCACTATGTTTGAGGTGAGGGACGACGACAGTGTCCCTACTGATTACACCTGTGGGAAGTGCACCCATCTGCAGCTCCTCCAAAACCGTGTTAGGGAACTGGAGCTGGAGTTGGGTGAACTTAGGATCATCAGGGACGCAGAGATGGCCATAGACACAAGCTTTAGGAATACAGTTACTCCGAGGATTGAAAACAGATGGGTGACGGTGAGAGGGGCTGGGAGGAAGCAGTCCGTGCAGGGATCCCCGGTGGTCGTTCCCCTTAGCAACAAGTATTCCGCTTTGGATACGGTTGAGGGGGATGACATACCAGTGGGGAGCCGCAGTGAGAGGATCTCCAGCACTGTGTCCGTCTCTGTGGCTCGGGAGGGAAAGGGGGAGAGCGGGAGGGCGATAGTTATTGGGGACTCGTTAGTTAGAGGGATAGATAGGAGGTTCTGTGGCAGCAAAAGAGACTCACGGATGGTATGTTGCCTACCGGATGCCAAGGTTCGTGATGTCTCAGACCGTGTTTTCCAGATTCTGAAGGGGGAGGGGAAACAGTCACAAGTCGTGGTGCACATTGGTACCAATGACATAGGTAAGAGAAGGGACGGGGATTTAAAGCAGGAATTTCTGGAGCTGGGCTGGAAGCTGAGAGCCAAGACGAAACATGTGGTCATCTCTGGTACGTTGCCGGTACCACGTGATAGCGAGTTGAGGAACAGGGAGAGAGTGCAGTTAAATATGTGGTTGCAGGGATGGTGTAGGAGGGAGGGTTTCAGATACGTGGATAATTGGAACACGTTCTGGGGAAGGTGGGACCTGTACAAACAGGACGGGGTGCACCTGAACCAGAGGGGCACCAATATCCTCGGAGGGAAATTTGTTACGGCTCTTCAGGGGGGTTTAAACTAATTTGTCAGGGGAGTGGGAAAGGGAGTTGTAGTCCAGAAGTCAGTGAGGGTGGTGAGGCATTGGGGAAGGTATCAGGGTCAAGGGTGGGTACTGGTAGACAGGAAGGTGGGTTGAAGTGTGTCTACTTCAATGCAAGGAGCATCCGGAACAAGGTAGATGAACTTCGGGCGTGGATTGGTACTTGGGACTACGATGTTGTGGCCATTACGGAGACGTGGGTAGAACAAGGACAGGAATGGTTGTTGGACGTTCCGGGGTATAGATGTTTCACTAAGTGTAGGGAAGCTGGTAAAAGAGGTGGAGGAGTGGCATTGTTAATCAAGGATAGTTTAACGGCTGCGGAAAGGCACTTCGTGGGGGATCTGCACACTGAGGTAATATGGGCTGAAGTTAGAAATAGGAAAGGAGCGGTCACGTTGCTAGGAGTTTACTATAGGCCCCCAAATAGTAATAGAGATGTGGAGGAAGAAATTGCTAAGCAGATTATGGATATGTGTGGGGGTCACAGGGTAGTTGTCATGGGGGACTTTAACTTTCCAAATATTGATTGGAACCTTTGTAGGTCAAATAGTTTGGATGGGGCAGTTTTTGTGCAGTGTGTGCGGGAGGGTTTCCTGACACAATATGTGGATGGGCCGACAAGAGGTGAGGCCACATTGGATTTGGTACTGGGAAATGAACCGGGCCAAGTGTTAGATTTGGTTGTGGGAGAGCAATTTGGAGATAGTGACCACAATTCGGTGTCTTTTGTTATTGCAATGGAGAGGGATAGGGCCGGACGGCAGGGCAAGGTTTACAATTGGGGGAGGGGTAATTATGATGCGATTAGGCAAGAATTAGGGGGCATAAGTTGGGAACAGAAACTGTCAGAGAAAGGAACTAATGAAAAGTGGAATTTTTTCAAGGAACAAATACTGGATGTCCTTGATAGGTATGTTCCTGTCAGGCAGGGAGGAAATGGCCGAATGAGGGAACCATGGTTCACAAAAGAGGTGGAATGTCTTGTGAAAAGGAAGAGGGAAGCTTATGTAGGGATGAGGAAACAAGGTTCAGATGGCTCGATTAAGGGTTACAAGTTAGCAAGGAATGAGCTGAAAAAGGGGCTTAGGAGAGCTAGGAGGGGACATGAGAAGTCCTTGGCGGGTCGGATCAAGGAAAACCCCAAGGCTTTTTACTCTTATGTGAGGAATAAAAGAATGACCAGGGTGAGGTTAGGGCCGGTCAAGGACAGTAGTGGGAACTTGTGTATGGAGTCAGTAGAGATAGGCGAGGTGATGAATGAATACTTTTCTTCAGTGTTCACCAAGGAGAGGGGCCATGTTTTTGAGGAAGAGAAGGTGTTACAGGCTAATAGGCTGGAGGAAATAGATGTTCGGAGGGAGGATGTCTTGGCAGTTTTGAATAAACTGAAGGTCGATAAGTCCCCTGGGCCTGATGAAATGTATCCTAGGATTCTTTGGGAGGCAAGGGATGAGATTGCAGAGCCTTTGGCGTTGATCTTTGGGTCCTCGCTGTCCACGGGGATGGTGCCAGAGGACTGGAGAATGGCGAATGTTGTTCCTCTATTTAAGAAAGGGAATAGAAATGACCCTGGTAATTATAGACCGGTTAGTCTTACTTCGGTGGTTGGTAAATTGATGGAAAGGGTCCTTAGGGATGGGATTTACGACCATTTAGAAAGATGCGGATTAATCCGAGATAGTCAGCACGGATTCGTGAAGGGCAAGTCGTGCCTCACAAATTTGATAGAATTTTTTGAGGAGGTAACTAAGTGTGTTGATGAAGGTAGGGCAGTTGATGTCATATACATGGATTTTAATAAGGCGTTTGATAAGGTCCCCCATGGTCGGCTTATGATGAAAGTGAGGAGGTGTGGGATAGAGGGAAAGTTGGCCGATTGGATAGGCAACTGGCTGTCTGACCGAAGACAGAGGGTGGTGGTCGATGGAAAATTTTCGGATTGGAGGCAGGTTGCTAGCGGTGTGCCGCAGGGATCAGTGCTTGGTCCTCTGCTCTTTGTGATTTTTATTAATGACTTAGAGGAGGGGGCTGAAGGGTGGATCAGTAAATTTGCTGATGACACCAAGATTGGTGGAGTAGTGGATGAGGTGGAGGGCTGTTGTAGGCTGCAAAGAGACATAGATAGGATGCAAAGCTGGGCTGAAAAATGGCAAATGGAGTTTAACCCTGATAAATGTGAGGTGATTCATTTTGGTAGGACAAATTTAAATGTGGATTACAGGGTCAAAGGTAGGGTTCTGAAGACTGTGGAGGAACAGAGAGATCTTGGGGTCCATATCCACAGATCTCTAAAGGTTGCCACTCAAGTGGATAGAGCTGTGAAGAAGGCCTGTAGTGTGTTAGCCTTTATTAACAGGGGGTTGGAGTTTAAGAGCCGTGGGGTTATGCTGCAACTGTACAGGACCTTGGTGAGACCACATTTGGAATATTGTGTGCAGTTCTGGTCACCTCACTATAGGAAGGATGTGGAAGCGCTGGAAAGAGTGCAGAGGAGATTTACCAGGATGCTGCCTGGTTTGGAGGGTAGGTCATATGAGGAAAGGTTGAGGGAGCTAGGGCTATTCTCTCTGGAGCGGAGGCGGCTGAGGGGAGACTTGATAGAGGTGTATAAAATGATGAAGGGGATAGATAGAGTGAACGTTCAAAGACTATTTCCTCGGGTGGATGGAGCTATTACAAGGGGGCATAACTATAGGGTTCGTGGTGGGAGATACAGGACGGATATCAGAGGTAGGTTCTTTACGCAGAGAGTGGTTGGGGTGTGGAATGGACTGCCTGCAGTGATAGTGGAGTCAGACACTTTAGAAACATTTAAGCGGTTATTGGATAGGCACATGGAGCACACCAGGATGATAGGGAGTGGGATAGCTTGATCTTGGTTTCAGATAAAGCTCGGCACAACATCGTGGGCCGAAGGGCCTGTTCTGTGCTGTACTGTTCTATGTTCTATGTTCTAAGCTTTGAAAACCTTCCTCACTGTCCACTACACCTCCAATCTTTGTATCATCAGCAAACTAGCTGATCCAATTTACCACATTATCATCCAGATCATTGATATAGATGACAAACAACAATGGACCCAACACCGATCCCTGCGGCACACCACTAGTCACAGGCCTCCACTCAGAGAAGCAATCCTCCACAACCACTCTCTGGCTTCTTCCATTGAGCCAGTGTCTTATCCAATTTACTACCTCCCCATGTATACCTAGTGACTGAACCTTCCTAACTAACCTCCCATGAGGGACCTTGTCAAAGGCCTTGCTGAAATCCAGGTAGACAACATCCACTGCTTTCCCTTCATCCACTTTCCTGGTAACCTCCTTGAAAAACTCTAATAGATTGGTCAAACATGACCTACCACGCACAAAGCCATGTTGACTCTCCCTAATAAGTCCCTGTCTATCCAAATATTTGTAGATCCTATCCCTTATCACACCTTCCAATAACTTGCCCACCACCGACGTCAAACGTACTGGCCTATAATTTCCCGGATTTCTTTTGGAACCTTTTTTAAACAACGGAACAACATGAGCCACCCTCCAATCATCCGGCACCTCCCCCGTGAATACTGACATTTTAAATATGTCTGCCAGGGCCCCTGCAAGTTCAACACTAGCTTCCCTCAAGGTCTGTGGGAATACCCTGTCCGGTCCTGGGGATTTATCCACTCTGATTTGCCTCAAGACAGCGAGCACCTCCTCCCCTTTAATCTGTAAAGGTTCCATGGCCTCCCTACCAGTTTGCCCTATTTCCGTAGACTCCATGCCCGTTTCCTCAGTAAATACGGATGCAAAAAAACCATTTAGTATCTCCCCCATCTCTTTTGGTTCCATACACAGTCTACCACTCTGGTCTTCAAGAGGACCAATTTTATCCCTCACTATCCTTTTGCTCCTAACATACCTTTAGAAGCTCTTTGGATTTTCCTTCACTCTGTCTGCCAAAGCAACCTCATGTCTTCTTTTAGCCCTCCTGATTTCCCTCTTAAGTAGCTTCTTGCACTTTTTATACTCCTCGAGCATCTGATGTGTTCCTTGCTGCCTGTACATTTCATACAACTTTCTCTTCCTCTTAATCAGTGTTACAATCTCCCTCGAGAACCAATGTTCCTTATTCCTATTTTCTTTGCCTTTAATCCTGACAGGAACATACAAACTCTGCACTCTCAAAATTTCTCCTTTGAAGGCCTCCCACTTTCCATTTACATCCTTACTAGAGAACAACCTGTGCCAATCCACACTTCCCAGATCCCTTCTCATTTCATCAAATTTGGCCTTTTTCCAGTTCAGAACTTCAACCCGAGGACCAGATCTATCCTTATCCACGATCAGGTTGAAACTAATGGCATTATGATCACTGGATCCAAAGTGTTCCCTCACACTCACATCTATCACCTGCCCTAACTCATTTCCCAATAGGAGATCCAATATCGCATCCTCTCTAGTTGGCACCTCTATATACTGATGTAGAAAATTCTCCTGAACACATTTTTCAAACTCTCCCCTGTCTAAACCTTTAACAGTATGCGAGTCCCAATCGATATGTGGAAAATTAAAATCCCCTACTATCACAACTTTGTGTTTCTTGCAGTTGTCAGCTATCTCTCCGCTGATTTGCTCCTCCAATTCTCGCTGACTATTGGGTGGTCTATAATACAAGCCCATTAATGTGATCATACCTTTCCTGTTTCTCAGCTCCACCCATAAGGCCTCTGTAGACAAGCTCCCTAATCTATCCTGCCTGAGTACCGCTGTAACATTTTCCCTGACCAACAATGCCACCCCCCCACCTTTTATCCCTCTGCCTCTATCGCGCCTGAAACATTGGAACCCTGGAACATTGAGCTGCCAGTCCTGCCCCTCCTGTAGCCAAGTTTCACTAATGGCTATAATGTCATATTTCCATGTGTCTATCCATGCCTTCAGCTCATCTGCCTTCCCCACAATACTCCTGGCATTGAAATAGACACACCTCAAAAAGTTATTTCCACCACACTCTACCCTTCCATTTGTGATTTTGCTTGAACTAACCTGTCTTTTTACCCCTGCTCCACTATCTGCTCTGGCACTCTGGTTGGGGTGTGAAATGGACTGCCTGCGGTGATAGTGGAGTCAGACACTTTAGGAACATTTAAGCGGTTTTTGGATAGGCACATGGAGCACACCAGGATGATAGGGAGTGGGATATCTTGATCTTGGTTTCAGATAAAGCTCGGCACAACATCGTGGGCCGAAGGGCCTGTTCTGTGCTGTACTGTTCTATGTTCTATGCTGCCAGACCTGCTGAGATTTTCCAGCGTTTCTCTTTTGGATTTTCCAGCGTTTCAACTTCCTGTGGCATGTCTTTAACATTTTAAAAGTTCTAATCAAAACAGATTTTACATGATTTGGAATTGTTCCAGTTTAAAGGAGCCTTGGTAAGAGTGAGATCCGTGTGACACACAATATACAATCAGCAGTATTATTAACTTACTTCAAATCCCATTCTCTCTACTGGAGAATACGCTGGGGTTTGGAGACACCCCTTTACAAAGTAATAGTGCATTCTTCAATCACTCTAAAAACATGTCATTCCTTTAGAAGAATTAGCAACTTGTTAATTGAAGAAAATAATAATTTTACATAAAATTGTTATGTAATTGGCAGTATATTAGGATTCAGAATGGAAATGTTCACCCTTTGCTTTCCCAATCCCTAAACTACTTTTGAAAGGAGTTTGAATATTACACCAGGAGTTCCTGTTCATTGCACTGTGCTAATTAGAGTGGATTGGCAGCTCTTAATAATGAGTTTTGCCTAATTGCACAATATTCATTTTGCAATATTCATTTTGCAGCCACATGTTTTGAAATTGTACACTTGCATTCCTTCATTTTCCAAACTATTAACCGACTCTGAGAGAGGAGAAGCTGAATCTCCAACATCAGTTTAAAAAAGAAAAGTATTCTCCTCTTCCCCTGCATGTAGGGCATTCTCACAATCATGAATAAAATATATTTTAGGTAAGATTGATCAAAGTTCTGGTGCTATGCATCGAGGGAATTCACCAGTTCCTGTTTAATAAGTTCTTTTTCAAATAAAAGTAACACAGGGACTCAATCTATTTGCTTTGTGTTATGAACAGGTATTGAATTAGTGAGAGGCCCCGGGGTAAAATGATGAACAATCCAGTTCCTTCTAGATTCTGATTTCAGTCCAACTCTCTCTGAGTTTACAGTATTCTAGATCCACGGGGAACCCGTGCCTCGCCCAGCCTGTGGCAAAACCTAAATATACTCGGCGATTCATCACAGCTAAGATCTGAGAAGATACCCATGGTGTGAGTAATAAACGGCAACGCTGATTGAAAAGGTTGACAAACACACAGTTCATCCCTCAGGATATCCGAACTCTCCCAAAATGCATACGTAAACATTGTTCAAGTGCAAGAGAAATTAAAGATCATTGATAATAAACTCTTCGAATAAACCAAAACAGCAAATTCAACTTCAAATGTCAGCATCTTCCAGCAGGGGAAGTGTCAGTGACAGCAACAGCGGCAGCGACAGTGACAGCAACAGCGACAGTGACAGTGACAGTGTCAGCGACAGTGACAGCGACAGTGACAGTGACAGCAACAGCGACAGTGACAGCAACAGCGGCAGCGACAGTGACAGCAACAGCGACAGTGACAGCGACAGTGACAGTGACAGCAACAGCGACAGTGACAGTGACAGCGACAGTGTCAGCGATAGTGACAGTGTCAGCGACAGTGACAGCGACAGTGTCAGCAATAGTGACAGTGTCAGCGACAGTGTCAGCGACAGTGACAGCGACAGCGGAAGCGACAGTGACAGCGACAGTGACAGTGACAGTGACAGTGACAGCGACAGTGTCAGCGACAGTGACAGCAACAGTGACAGTGACAGCGACAGTGTCAGCGATAGTGACAGTGTCAGCGACAGTGACAGCTACAGTGTCAGCGACAGTGACAGCGACAGTGACACAGTGACAGCAACAGTGACAGTGACAGCGACAGCGACAGTGACAGCGACTGTGACAGCGACAGCGACAGTGACAATGACAGCGACAGTGACAGTGACAGCAACAGCGACAGCGACAGCGACAGTGACAGTGTCAGTGACAGTGACAGTGACAGCGACAGTGACAGCGACAGTGACAGTGATAGTGTCAGTGACTGTGATAGTGTCACTGACAGTGCCAGTGACAGTGATAGTGACAGCGACAGTGACAGTGACAGTGACTGTGATAGTGTCACTGACAGTGCCAGTGACAGCGACAGTGACAGTGACAGTGATAGTGTCAGTGACTGTGATAGTGTCATTGACAGTGCCAGTGACAGCGACAGTGACAGTGTCAGTGACAGCGACAGCGACGGTGACTGTGTCAGTGACAGTGACAGTGACAGCAACAGTGACAGCGACAGCGACAATGACAGTGACAATGTCAGCGTCAGTGACAGCAACAGCGACAGTGACAGCGACAGTGACAGTGCCAGTGACAGCGACAGTGACACTGACAGCGACAGTGACAGTGATAGTGTCAGTGACAGTGCCAGTGACAGCGACAGTGACAGTGACAGTGACAGCGACAGTGACACTGATAGTGTCAGTGACTGTGATAGTGTCACTGACAGTGCCAGTGACAGCGACAGTGACAGTGACAGTGACAATGACCGTGACAGTGACAGCGACAGCGACAGTGACAGTGACAGCGACAGTGACAGTGATAGTGTCAGTGACAGCGACAGCGACAGCAACTGTGACAGCAACAGTGACAGTGACAGCGACAGTGACAGCGACAGCGACAGTGACAGTGACAGTGACAGTGACAGCGACAGCGACAGTGACAGTGACAGTGACAGTGACAGCGACAGTGTCAGTGACAGTGCCAGTGACAGCGACAGTGACAGTGACAGTGACAGCGACAGTGACACTGATAGTGTCAGTGACTGTGATAGTGTCACTGACAGTGCCAGTGACAGCGACAGTGACAGTGACAGTGACAGTGACAGTGACAGCGACAGTGACACTGATAGTGTCAGTGACTGTGATAGTGTCACTGACAGTGCCAGTGACAGTGACAGCGACAGCGACAGCGACAGTGAAAGCGACAGTGACAGTGACAGTGACAGTGTCAGCGACAGCGACAGTGACAGCGACAGCGACAATGACTGTGTCAGTGACAGTGACAGTGACAGTGACCGTGACCGTGACAGTGACAGCGACAGTGACAGTGACAGTGACAGTGACAGTGACAGTGTCAGCGACAGCGACAGTGACAGCGACAGCGACAATGACAGTGTCAGTGACAGCGACAGCGACAGTGACAGTGACAGCGACAGCGACAGCGACTGTGACATTGACAGTGACAGCGACAGTGACAGCGACAGTGTCAGCGACAGTGACAGTGACAGTGACAGCGACACTGACAATGACAGCGACAGTGACTGTGACAGCGACAGTGTCAGCGACAGTGACAATGACAGCGACAATGTCTGTGACAGTGTCAGCGACAGCAACAGTGACAATGACAGTGACAGTGACAGCGACAGTGGCAGTGACAGTGTCAGCGACAGCAATAGTGACAGCGACAGTAACATCGACAGTGACAGCGACAGCGACAGTGACAGTGACAGTGACAGTGACAGCGACAGTGACAGTGACAGCGACTGTGACATTGACAGTGACAGCGACAGTGACAGTGACAGCGAAAGTCACAGCGACAGCGACAGTAACAGTGTCAGCGACTGTGACATTGACAGTGACAGCGACAGTGACAATGACAGCAACAGTGACAGCGACAGCGACAGTGACAGTGACAGTGACAGCGACAGTGACAATGACAGCAACAGTGACAGCGACAGCGACAGTGACAGTGACAGTGACAGCGACACTGACAGCGACAGCGACAGCGACAGTGACTGCGACAGTGACAATGACAGCGACAATGTCTGTGACAGTGTCAGCGACAGCAACAGTGACAATGACAGCAACAGCAACAATGACAGTGACAGCGGCAGTGACAGCAACAGTGACGGTGACAGTGTCAGTGATAATACAGCAACAGTGACAGAAACAGCGTCAGTGACAGCGACGGTGACAGTGACAGTGACAGCGACAGTGACACTGATAGTGTCAGTGACTGTGATAGTGTCACTGACAGTGCCAGTGACAGCGACAGTGACAGTGACAGCGACAGTGACCGTGACAGTGACAGCGACAGCGACAGTGAAAGCGACAGTGACAGTGACAGTGACAGTGACAGTGTCAGCGACAGCGACAGTGACAGTGACAGCGACAGCGACAATGACAGTGTCAGTGACAGTGACAGCGACAGTGACAGTGTCAGCGAAAGTCACAGCGACAGCGACAGTAACAGTGTCAGCGACTGTGACATTGACAGTGACAGCGACAGTGACAATGACAGCAACAGCGACAGCGACAGTGTCAGCGACAGTGACAGTGACAGCGACACTGACAATGACAGCGACAGCGACAGTGACAGTGACAGTGACAGTGACAGCGACAGTGTCAGCGACAGTGACAGCGACAGCGACAGCGACAGTGACAGCGACAGCGACAGTGACAGCGACAGCGACAGTGACAGTGACAGTGACAGTGTCAGCGACAGTGACAGTGACAGTGACAGCGACAGTGTCAGCGACAGTGACAGCGACAGCGACAGTGACAGTGACAGTGACAGTGAGAGTGTCAGCGACAGTGACAGTGACAGTGACAGCGACAGCGACAGAGTCAGCGACAGTGACAGCGACAGCGACAGCGACACTGACAGCGACAGCGACAGTGACAGGGACAATGTCTGTGACAGTGTCAGCGACAGCAACAGTGACAATGACAGCAACAATGACAGTGACAGCGGCAGTGTCAGTGACAGCGACAGTGACAGCAACAGTGACGGTGACAGTGTCAGTGATAATACAGCAACAGTGACAGAAACAGCGTCAGTGACAGTGACAGCAACAGCAACAGAGACAGTGACAGCAACAGTGACAGTGACAGCGACAGCGACAGTGACGGCGACAGTGACAGCAACAGCGACAGTGACAGTGACAGCAACAGTGACGGTGACAGTGTCAGTGATAATACAGCAACAGTGACAGAAACAGCGTCAGTGACAGTGACAGCGACAGTGACAGTGACAGTGACAGCGACAGTGACAGTGTCAGTGACAGCGGCAGTGACAGTGACAGCGACGGTGACAGTGACAGCGACAGTGACAGCGACGACGACAGCGACAGTGACAGCAACAGCAACAGAGACAGTGACAGCGACAGTGACAGCGACAGCGACAGTGACAGCGACAGTGACAGTGACAGCGACAGTGACAGCGACAGCGACAGTGACAGCGACAGCGACAGTGACAGTTACAGCGACAGTGACAGCGACAGTGTCAGCAACAGCATCACTGACAGTGACAGCGACAGTGACAGCGACAGTGACGGTGACAGTGACAGTGGCAGCGACAGTGACAGCGACAGCGATAGTGACAGTGACAGCGACAGTGACAGTGACAGTGACAGTGACAGCGACAGTGACAGTGACAGTGACAGTGACAGTGACAGCGACAGCGACAGTGACAGTGACAGTGACAGTGACAGTGACAGTGACAGCGACAGCGACAGCGACAGCGACAGTGACAGTGACAGCGACGGTGACGGTGACAGTGACAGTGACAGTGACAGTGACAGTGACAGTGACAGTGGCAGCGACAGCGACAGCGACAGCGACAGCGACAGCGATAGCGACAGTGACAGCGACAGCGACAGCGACAGCGACAGCGACAGCGACAGCGACAGCGACAGTGACAGCGACAGTGACAGCGACAGTGGCAGTGACAGTGGCAGTGACAGTGTCAGCGACAGCAATAGTGACAGCGACAGCGACAGCGACAATGGCAGTGACAGTGTCAGCGACAGCAATAGTGACAGCGACAGTAACATCGACAGTGACAGCGACAGTGACAGCAACAGTGACAACAACAGCATCAGTGACAGTGACACCGATGGTGACAGTGTCAGTGTCAGTGACAGTGACAGTGAGAGTGACAGTGTCAGTGACAGTGACAGTGACAATGACAGTGTCAGTGACAGTGACAGTGACAATGACAGTGACAATGACAGTGTCAGTGACAGCGGCAGTGACAGTGACAATGACAGTGACAGCGGCAGTGGCAGTGACTGTTAGTGACAGCAACAGTGACAGCTACAGTGACAGTGACAGTGGCAGTTACATTGTTAGCAACAGCGACAGTGACAGCGACAGTGACAGTGACAGCGACAGTGACAGTGACAGCGACAATTACAGTGGCAGTGTCAGCGACAGTGTCAGCGACAGCGACAGCGACAGTGACAGTGACAGCGACAGTGACGGTGACAGTGACAGTGACAGTGACAGTGGCAGCGACAGCGACAGCGACAGCGACAGCGACAGCGATAGTGACAGTGACAGCGACAGCGACAGCGACAGCGACAGCGACAGTGACAGTGACAGTGACAGCGACAGTGGCAGTGACAGTGTCAGCGACAGCAATAGTGACAGCGACAGCGACAGCGACAATGGCAGTGACAGTGTCAGCGACAGCAATAGTGACAGCGACAGTAACATCGACAGTGACAGCGACAGTGACAGCAACAGTGACAACAACAGCATCAGTGACAGTGACACCGATGGTGACAGTGTCAGTGTCAGTGACAGTGACAGTGAGAGTGACAGTGTCAGTGACAGTGACAGTGACAATGACAGTGTCAGTGACAGTGACAGTGACAATGACAGTGACAATGACAGTGTCAGTGACAGCGGCAGTGACAGTGACAATGACAGTGACAGCGGCAGTGGCAGTGACTGTTAGTGACAGCAACAGTGACAGCTACAGTGACAGTGACAGTGGCAGTTACATTGTTAGCAACAGCGACAGTGACAGCGACAGTGACAGTGACAGCGACAGTGACAGTGACAGCGACAATTACAGTGGCAGTGTCAGCGACAGTGACAGCGACAGCGACAGCAACAGTGACAATGACAGCAACAGTGACAGTGACAGCGGCAGTGTCAGTGACAGCGACAGTGACAGCATCAGTGACAGTGCAGCGACGGTGACAGTGACAGTGACAGCGACAGTGTCAGTGACAGCGACAGCGACAGCGACATCGACAGTGACAGCATCAGTGACAGTGCAGCGACGGTGACAGCGACAATGACAACGACAGTGTCAGCAACAGTGACAGCGACGACGACAGTGACAGTGACAGCGACAGTAACAGCGACAGTGACAGTGACAGCGACAGTGGCAGTGACATTGACAGTGACAGCGACAATGGCAGTGACAGTGTCAGCGACAGCAATAGTGACAGCGACAGTAACATCGACAGTGACCGTGACAGCAACAGTGACAGCAACAGCGTCAGCAACAGTGACAACAACAGCGTCAGTGACAGTGACACCGATGGTGACAGTGTCAGTGACAGTGAGAGTGACAGTGTCAGTGACAGTGACAGTGAGAGTGACAGTGTCAGTGACAGCGGCAGTGACAGTGACTGTTAGTGACAGCAACAGTGACAGCGACAGTGGCAGTTACATTGTTAGCAACAGCGACAGTGACAGCGACAGTGACAGTGACAGTGACAGTGACAGCGACAGTGACAGTGACAGCGACAATTACAGTGGCAGTGTCAGCGACAGTGACAGCGACAGTGACAGTGACTGTTAGTGACAGCAACAGTGACAGCTACAGTGACAGTGACAGTGGCAGTTACATTGTTAGCAACAGCGACAGTGACAGTGACAGTGACAGTGACAGTGACAGCGACAGTGACAGTGACAGCGACAATTACAGTGGCAGTGTCAGCGACAGTGACAGCGACAGTGACAGCGACAGTGACAGTGACAGTGACAGTGACAGCGACAGTGACAGTGACAGCGACAATTACAGTGGCAGTGTCAGCGACAGTGACAGCGACAGTGACAGTGACAGTGACAGTGACAGCGACAGTGACAGCGACAATTACAGTGGCAGTGTCAGCGACAGTGACAGCGACAGTGACAATGACAGCGACAATGTCTGTGACAGTATCAGCGACAGCAACAGTGACAATGACAGCAACAGCAACAGTGACAGTGACAGCGGCAGTGTCAGTGACAGCGACAGCGACATCAACAGTGACAGCATCAGTGACAGTGCAGCGACGGTGACAGCGACAATGACAACGACAGTGTCAGCAACAGTGACAGCGACGACGACAGTGACAGCGACAGTGACTGCGACAGTGACAGTGACAGTGTCAGTGACAGCAACAGTGACAGTGACAGTGTCACCGACAGTGACAGTGACAGTGGCAGTGACAGTGTCAGCGACAGCAATAGTGACAGCGACAGTGACAGCGACAGTGACATCGACAGTGACAGTGACAGCAACAGTGACAGCAACAGTGACAACAACAGCATCAGTGACAGTGACAACGATGGTGACAGTGTCAGTGACAGTGACAGTGAGAGTGACAGTGTCAGTGACAGCGGCAGTGACAGTGACAACGACAGTGACAGCGGCAGTGGCAGTGACTGTTAGTGACAGCAACAGTGACAGCTACAGTGACAGTGACAGTGTCAGCGACAGTGACAGTGGCAGTTACATTGTTAGCAACAGCGACAGTGACAGCGACAGTGACAGTGACGATGTCAGTGACAGCGACAGTATCAGCAACCGTGACAGCGACAATGACAGCGACAGTGACAGTGATCGTGTCAGTGACAGTGACAGCAAAAGTGACAGTGACGATGTCAGTGACAGCGACAGTGACATGACAGTGTCTGTGTCTTTGACAGTCACAGCGACAGTGACAGCGACAGCGACAGCGACAGTGACAGCGACAATGACAGTGTCAGTGACAGTGACAATGACAGCGACAGTGATAGTGACAATGACAGCGACAGCAACAATGACAGCAACAATGACAGCGACAGCGACAGTGGCAGCGACAGCGACAGTGACAGCGACAGTGACAGCGACAGTCACAGCGACAGTCACAGTGACAGTGACGGCGTCAGTAACAGTGACAGCAACAGTGGCAGTGACAGCGACAGTGACAGCGATAGTGACAGTGGCAATGACAGTGACAGTGTTAGTGACAGCGACAGTGACAATGACAGTGACAGTGACAGTCACAGCGACAATGAAATGACAGTGACAGTGACAATGACAGCGACAGTGTCAGCAACAGCGTCACTGACAGTGACAGCGACAGTGACAGCGACAGCGACAGTGTCAGCAACAGCGTCACTGACAGCGACAGTGACAGCAACAGTGACAGTGACAGCGACAGCGACAGTGACAGTGACAGTGACAGCGACAGTGGCAGTGACAGTGACAGCGACAATGGCAGTGACAGTGTCAGCGACAGCAATAGTGACAGCGACAGTAACATCGACAGTGACAGCAACAGTGACAGCGACAGTGGCAGTGACAGTGACAGCGACAATGGCAGTGACAGTGTCAGCGACAGCAACAGTGACAGCAACAGTGACAACAACAGCGTCAGTGACAGTGACACCGATGGTGACAGTGTCAGTGACAGTGACAGTGAGAGTGACAGTGTCAGTGACAGCGACAGTAACAGTGACAGTGACAGTGGCAGCGACAATGACAGCGACAGTGACAGTGACAGTGACAGCGTCAGTGACAGCGACAGTGACAGTGACAACGACCGTGACATGACAGTGTCTGTGTCTTTGACAGTCACAGCGACAGTGACAGCGACAGTGACAGCGATAGTGACAGTGACAGTGACAGCGTCAGTGACAGCGACAGTGACAGTGACAACGACCGTGACAGCGACAGTGACAGTGACACTGTCAGTGACAGCGACAGTGACAGCAAAAGTGACAGTGACAATGTCAGCGACACCGGCAGTGACAGTGTCTGCGACAGTGACAGTAAAAGTGACAGTGACATGACAGTGTCTGTGTCTTCGATAGTGACAGTGACAGCGACAGTGACAGTGACAGCGACAGTGACAATGACAGTGACGGTGACAGTGACAGCGACAGTGACAGTGACAGTGACAGTGACAGCGACAGCGACAGCGACAGTGACAGTGACAGTGACAGCGACAGTGACAGTGACAGTGACAGCGACAGTGACAGTGACAGTGACAGCGGCAGTGTCAGCGACAGCGACAGTGACAGTGACAGCGACAGCGACAGCGACGGCGACAGCGACAGCGACAGCGACAGCGACAGTGACAGTGACAGTGACAGTGACAGCGGCAGTGTCAGCGACAGTGACAGTGACAGCGACAGTGACAGCGACAGTGACAGCGGCAGTGTCAGCGACAGTGACAGTGACAGCGACAGTGACAGCGACAGTGTCAGCGACAGTGACAGCGACGGCGACAGTGACGGCGTCAGTAACAGTGACAGTAACAGCGACAGTGGCAGTGACAGTGTCAGCGACAGTGACAGTGACAGCGACAGTGACAGTGACAGCGACAGCGACAGTGGCAGTGACAGTGTCAGCGACAGCGACAGTGACAGCGACGGCGACAGCGACAGTGACAGCGACAGTGTCAGCGACAGTGACAGCGACAGTGACAGCGACAGCGACAGCGACAGTGACAGCGACAGTGACAGCGACAGTGACAGTGACAGTCACAGCGACAGTGGCAGTGACAGCGACAGTGACAGTGGCAGTGACAGTGTCAGCGACAGTGACAGCGACAGCGACAGTGACGGTGACAGTGACAGTGACAGTGTCAGCGACAGTGACAGTGACAGCGACAGTGACAGTGACAGTGACAGTGACAGTGGCAGTGACAGCGACAGTGACAGCGACAGTGACAGTGATAGTGACAGTAACAGTAACAGCGACAGCGACAGTGGCAGTGACAGTGACAGCGACAGCGACAGTGACAGTGACAGTGACAGTAACAGCGACAGCGACAGTGGCAGTGACAGTGTCAGCGACAGTGACAGCGACAGCGACAGTGACAGTGACAGTGACAGTGACAGCGACAGTGACAGCGACAGTGACGGCGTCAGTAACAGTGACAGTCACAGCGACAGTGGCAGTGACAGCGACAGCGACAGTGGCAGTGACAGCGACAGTGACAGCGACAGTGACAGTGATAGTGACAGTGGCAATGACAGTGACAGTGTCAGTGACAGCGACAGTGACAATGACAGCGACAGTGACAGTCACAGCGACAATGAAATGACAGCGACAGTGACAATGACAGCGATAGTGACAGCGACAGCGACAGTGTCAGCAACAGCGTCACTGACAGCGACAGTGACAGCGACAGTGACAGTGGCAGCGACAGTGGCAGTGACAGCGACAGTGACAATGACAGCGACAATTACAGTGGCAGTGACAGCGACAGCGACAGTGTCAGCAACAGCGACAGTGACAGTGACAGCGACAGTGACAGTATCAGCGACAGTGACAGTGTCAGTGACTGCAACAATGACAGCGACAGCGACAGGGACAAAGACAATGACAGTGACAGTGACAGTGACAGTGTCAGAGACAGTGACAGAGAGAGTGACAGCGACAGTGACAGCAACAGTGATAGTGACAGTGGCAGTGACAGTGACAGCAACAGTGACAATGACCGCGAGAGTGACAGTGACAGTGGCAGTGACAACGACAGTGGCAATGACAGTGACAGCGACAATGACAATGACAACGTCAGCGACAGCGACAAGGACAGCGACAGTGACAGTGACAGTGACAGCGACAGTGGCAGCGACAGTGACAGTGTCACTGACAGTGACAGTGACAGTGACAGTGACAGAGACAGTGACAGCGACAGCGACAGTGACAGCGACAAAGACAGTGACAGCGACAGTGACAGTGACAGTGACAGTGTCAGTGACAGCGACAGGGACAGCGACAGTGACAGTGTCACTGACAGCGACAGTGACAGTGACAGAGACAGTGACAGAGACAGTGACAGCGACTG
Organism: Mustelus asterias; assembly: GCF_964213995.1. NCBI lineage: Eukaryota > Metazoa > Chordata > Chondrichthyes > Carcharhiniformes > Triakidae > Mustelus > Mustelus asterias. The sequence continues at coordinate 167,647,056 of NC_135802.1, forward strand.
CGACCGTGACAGTGGCAGCGACAGTGACAGTGACAGTGACAGCGACAGTGACAGCGACAGTGACAGTGACAGTGACAGTGACAGTGACAGTGACAGTGACAGCGACAGTGGCAGCGACAGTGACAGTGACAGTGTCACTGACAGCGACAGTGACAGTGACCGTGACAGAGACAGTGACAGCGACAGCGACAGTGACAGCGACAAAGACAGTGACAGCGACAGTGACAGTGACAGTGACAGTGTCAGTGACAGCGACAGTGACAGCGACAGTGACAGTGTCACTGACAGCGACAGTGACAGTGACAGAGACAGTGACAGAGACAGTGACAGCGACAGCGACCGTGACAGCGGCAGCGACAGTGACAGTGACAGTGACAGTGACAGCGACAGTGACAGCAAACGTGACAGTGACAGTGTCAGTGACAGTGACAGCGACAATTACTGTGACAGTGTCAGTGGCAGCGACAGTGACAGCAAAAGTGACAGTGGCAGTGTCAGCGACAGTGACAGCGACAATTACAGTGACAGTGTCAGCGACAGTGACAGCGACAATTACAGTGACAGTGTCAGTGGCAGCAACAGTGACAGCAAAAGTGACAGTGACAGTGTCAGCGACAGTGACAGCGACAGCGACAATTACTGTGACAGTGTCAGTGACAGTGTCAGCGACAACGACCACGACATTGACAGTGTCAGCGACAGTGGCAGTGGCAGCAACAATTACAGTGACAGTGTCAGCGACAGTGACAGTGACAGCGACAATGGCAGTGACAGTGTCAGCGACAATGACAGTGACAGCGACAGCGACAAGTACAGTGACAGCGACAGTGACAGTGACAGCGACAATGGCAGTGACAGTGTCAGCGACAATGACAGTGACAGCGACAGTGACAGTGATAGTGTCAGTGACAGCAAAAGTGACAGTGACAGTGACAGCGACAGCGACAAGTACAGTGACAGTGTCAGCAACAACGACCACGTCATTGACAGTGGCAGCGACACTGACAGCCACAGTGACTGTAACAGTGTCAGCGACAGCGACAGTGTCAGTGACGGTGACAGTGACAGCGACAGTGACTGCGACAGTGTCAGTGACAGTAACAGTGTCAGCGACAGCGACAGTGTCAGTGACAGTGACAGTGACAGCGACAGTGACAGCGACAGTGACAGCGACAATGACTGTGACAGCGACAGTGACTGCGACAGTGTCTGCGACAGTGACAGCAAAAGTGACAGTAACATGACAGTGTCTGCGTCTTCGACACTCACAGTGACAGCGACAGCGACATTGACAGTGACAGTGACAGTGACAGTGTCAGTGACAGCGGCTGTGTCAGCAACAATGACAGCGACAGTGTCAGCGACAGTGACAGCGACGGCGACAGCGACAGTGACAGCGACAGCGACAGCGACAGTGACAGTGACAGCGACAGTGACAACGACAGCGACAGCGACAGCGACAATGACAGTGACAGTGACAGCGACAGTGACAGCGACAGTGACAGTGTCAGCGACAGTGACAGTGATAGTGACGGCCACAGTGACAGTGTCAGTGACAGCGAACGTGACAGCTACAGTGACAACGGCAATGACAGTGACAGCAACAGTGACAGCGACAGTGACAGCGACAGTGACAGCGACAGTGACAACGACAGTGACAATGACAGCGCCAATGACATGACTGTGTCAGCGACAGCGTCAGTGACAATGATAGCGACAGCGACAGTGACAGTGACAGTGACAGCGACAGTGACAGTGACAGCGACAATTACAGTGGCAGTGTCAGCGACAGTGACAGCGACAGTGACAGTGACAGTGACAGCGACAGTGACAATGACAGCGACAATGTCTGTGACAGTATCAGCGACAGCAACAGTGACAATGACAGCAACAGCAACAGTGACAGTGACAGCGGCAGTGTCAGTGACAGCGACAGCGACATCAACAGTGACAGCATCAGTGACAGTGCAGCGACGGTGACAGTGTCAGCAACAGTGACAGCGACGACGACAGTGACAGCGACAGTGACTGCGACAGTGACAGTGACAGTGTCAGTGACAGCAACAGTGACAGTGACAGTGTCACCGACAGTGACAGTGACAGTGGCAGTGACAGTGTCAGCGACAGCAATAGTGACAGCGACAGTGACATCGACAGTGACAGTGACAGCAACAGTGACAGCAACAGCGTCAGTGACAGCGACAGTGACAGCAACAGTGACAACAACAGCATCAGTGACAGTGACAACGATGGTGACAGTGTCAGTGACAGTGACAGTGAGAGTGACAGTGTCAGTGACAGCGGCAGTGACAGTGACAACGACAGTGACAGCGGCAGTGGCAGTGACTGTTAGTGACAGCAACAGTGACAGCTACAGTGACAGTGACAGTGTCAGCGACAGTGACAGCGACAGCGACAGCGACAGTGACAGTGGCAGTTACATTGTTAGCAACAGCGACAATGACAGCGACAGTGACAGTGACGATGTCAGTGACAGCGACAGTGACATGACAGTGTCTGTGTCTTTGACAGTCACAGCGACAGTGACAGCGACAGTGACAGCGATAGTGACAACGACCGTGACAGTGACAGTGACAATGACAGCGACAGTGACAGCGACAGTGACAGCGACAATGACAGTGTCAGTGATAGTGACAATGACAGCGACAGTGATAGTGACAGTGACAGCGACAGCAACAATGACAGCAACAATGACAGCGACAGCGACAGTGGCAGCGACAGCGTCAGCGACAATGACAGCGGCAGTGTCAGCGACAATGACAGCGGCAGTGTCAGCGACAATGACAGCGGCAGTGTCAGCGACAATGACAGCGGCAGTGTCAGCGACAATGACAGCGGCAGTGTCAGCGACAGTGACAGCGACGACGACAGCGACAGTGACAGCGACAGTCACAGTGACAGCGACAGTGACAGCGACAGCGACAGTGACAGCGACAGTGACAGCGACAGTCACAGCGACAGTCACAGTGACAGTGACGGCGTCAGTAACAGTGACAGCAACAGTGGCAGTGACAGCGACAGTGACAGCGATAGTGACAGTGGCAATGACAGTGACAGTGTTAGTGACAGCGACAGTGACAATGACAGTGACAGTGACAGTCACAGCGACAATGAAATGACAGTGACAGTGACAATGACAGCGACAGTGTCAGCAACAGCGTCACTGACAGTGACAGCGACAGTGACAGCGACAGCGACAGTGTCAGCAACAGCGTCACTGACAGCGACAGTGACAGCAACAGTGACAGTGACAGCGACAGCGACAGTGACAGTGACAGCGACAGTGGCAGTGACAGTGACAGCGACAATGGCAGTGACAGTGTCAGCGACAGCAATAGTGACAGCGACAGTAACATCGACAGTGACAGCAACAGTGACAGCGACAGTGGCAGTGACAGTGTCAGCGACAGCAACAGTGACAGCAACAGTGACAACAACAGCGTCAGTGACAGTGACACCGATGGTGACAGTGTCAGTGACAGTGACAGTGAGAGTGACAGTGTCAGTGACAGCGACAGTAACAGTGACAGTGACAGTGGCAGCGACAATGACAGCGACAGTGACAGTGATCGTGTCAGTGATAGCGACAGTGACATGACAGTGTCTGTGTCTTTGACAGTCACAGCGACAGTGACAGCGACAGTGACAGCGATAGTGACAGTGACAGTGACAGCGTCAGTGACAGCGACAGTGACAGTGACAACGACCGTGACAGCGACAGTGACAGTGACACTGTCAGTGACAGCGACAGTGACAGCAAAAGTGACAGTGACAATGTCAGCGACACCGGCAGTGACAGTGTCTGCGACAGTGACAGTAAAAGTGACAGTGACATGACAGTGTCTGTGTCTTCGATAGTGACAGTGACAGCGACAGTGACAGTGACAGCGACAGTGACAATGACAGTGACGGTGACAGTGTCAGCGACAGCGACATTGACAGTGACAGTGACAGCGACAGTGACAGTGACAGTGACAGCGGCAGTGTCAGCGACAGTGACAGTGACAGCGACAGCGACGGCGACAGTGACAGCGACAGCGACAGCGACAGTGACAGTGACAGCGACAGTGACAGTGACAGTGACAGCGGCAGTGTCAGCGACAGTGACAGTGACAGCGACAGTGACAGCGACAGTGTCAGCGACAGTGACAGCGACGGCGACAGTGACGGCGTCAGTAACAGTGACAGTGACAGCGACAGTGTCAGCGACAGTGACAGCGACGGCGACAGCGACAGTGACATCGACAGTGTCAGCGACAGTGACAGCGACGGCGACAGCGACAGTGACAGCGACAGTGTCAGCGACAGTGACAGCGACGGCGACAGTGACGGCGTCAGTAACAGTGACAGTAACAGCGACAGCGACAGTGGCAGTGACAGTGTCAGCGACAGTGACAGCGACAGCGACAGTGACAGTGACAGTGACAGTGACAGTGACAGTATCAGCGACAGTGACAGTGTCAGTGACTGCAACAATGACAGCGACAGCGACAGGGACAAAGACAATGACAGTGACAGTGACAGTGACAGTGTCAGAGACAGTGACAGAGAGAGTGACAGCGACAGTGACAGCAACAGTGATAGTGACAGTGGCAGTGACAGTGACAGCAACAGTGACAATGACCGCGAGAGTGACAGTGACAGTGGCAGTGACAACGACAGTGGCAATGACAGTGACAGCGACAATGACAATGACAACGTCAGCGACAGCGACAAGGACAGCGACAGTGACAGTGACAGTGACAGCGACAGTGGCAGCGACAGTGACAGTGTCACTGACAGTGACAGTGACAGTGACAGTGACAGAGACAGTGACAGCGACAGCGACAGTGACAGCGACAAAGACAGTGACAGCGACAGTGACAGTGACAGTGACAGTGTCAGTGACAGCGACAGGGACAGCGACAGTGACAGTGTCACTGACAGCGACAGTGACAGTGACAGAGACAGTGACAGAGACAGTGACAGCGACTGCGACCGTGACAGTGGCAGCGACAGTGACAGTGACAGTGACAGCGACAGTGACAGCGACAGTGACAGTGACAGTGACAGTGACAGTGACAGTGACAGTGACAGCGACAGTGGCAGCGACAGTGACAGTGACAGTGTCACTGACAGCGACAGTGACAGTGACCGTGACAGAGACAGTGACAGCGACAGCGACAGTGACAGCGACAAAGACAGTGACAGCGACAGTGACAGTGACAGTGACAGTGTCAGTGACAGCGACAGTGACAGCGACAGTGACAGTGTCACTGACAGCGACAGTGACAGTGACAGAGACAGTGACAGAGACAGTGACAGCGACAGCGACCGTGACAGCGGCAGCGACAGTGACAGTGACAGTGACAGTGACAGCGACAGTGACAGCAAACGTGACAGTGACAGTGTCAGTGACAGTGACAGCGACAATTACTGTGACAGTGTCAGTGGCAGCGACAGTGACAGCAAAAGTGACAGTGGCAGTGTCAGCGACAGTGACAGCGACAATTACAGTGACAGTGTCAGCGACAGTGACAGCGACAATTACAGTGACAGTGTCAGTGGCAGCAACAGTGACAGCAAAAGTGACAGTGACAGTGTCAGCGACAGTGACAGCGACAGCGACAATTACTGTGACAGTGTCAGTGACAGTGTCAGCGACAACGACCACGACATTGACAGTGTCAGCGACAGTGGCAGTGGCAGCAACAATTACAGTGACAGTGTCAGCGACAGTGACAGTGACAGCGACAATGGCAGTGACAGTGTCAGCGACAATGACAGTGACAGCGACAGCGACAAGTACAGTGACAGCGACAGTGACAGTGACAGCGACAATGGCAGTGACAGTGTCAGCGACAATGACAGTGACAGCGACAGTGACAGTGATAGTGTCAGTGACAGCAAAAGTGACAGTGACAGTGACAGCGACAGCGACAAGTACAGTGACAGTGTCAGCAACAACGACCACGTCATTGACAGTGGCAGCGACACTGACAGCCACAGTGACTGTAACAGTGTCAGCGACAGCGACAGTGTCAGTGACGGTGACAGTGACAGCGACAGTGACTGCGACAGTGTCAGTGACAGTAACAGTGTCAGCGACAGCGACAGTGTCAGTGACAGTGACAGTGACAGCGACAGTGACAGCGACAGTGACAGCGACAATGACTGTGACAGCGACAGTGACTGCGACAGTGTCTGCGACAGTGACAGCAAAAGTGACAGTAACATGACAGTGTCTGCGTCTTCGACACTCACAGTGACAGCGACAGCGACATTGACAGTGACAGTGACAGTGACAGTGTCAGTGACAGCGGCTGTGTCAGCAACAATGACAGCGACAGTGTCAGCGACAGTGACAGCGACGGCGACAGCGACAGTGACAGCGACAGCGACAGCGACAGTGACAGTGACAGCGACAGTGACAGCGACAGCGACAGCGACAGTGACAGTGACAGTGACAGCGACAGTGACAACGACAGCGACAGCGACAATGACAGTGACAGTGACAGCGACAGTGACAGCGACAGTGACAGTGTCAGCGACAGTGACAGTGATAGTGACGGCCACAGTGACAGTGTCAGTGACAGCGAACGTGACAGCTACAGTGACAACGGCAATGACAGTGACAGCAACAGTGACAGCGACAGTGACAGCGACAGTGACAGCGACAGTGACAACGACAGTGACAATGACAGCGCCAATGACATGACTGTGTCAGCGACAGCGTCAGTGACAATGATAGCGACAGCGACAGTGACAGTGACAGTGACAGCGACAGTGACAGTGACAGCGACAATTACAGTGGCAGTGTCAGCGACAGTGACAGCGACAGTGACAGTGACAGTGACAGCGACAGTGACAATGACAGCGACAATGTCTGTGACAGTATCAGCGACAGCAACAGTGACAATGACAGCAACAGCAACAGTGACAGTGACAGCGGCAGTGTCAGTGACAGCGACAGCGACATCAACAGTGACAGCATCAGTGACAGTGCAGCGACGGTGACAGTGTCAGCAACAGTGACAGCGACGACGACAGTGACAGCGACAGTGACTGCGACAGTGACAGTGACAGTGTCAGTGACAGCAACAGTGACAGTGACAGTGTCACCGACAGTGACAGTGACAGTGGCAGTGACAGTGTCAGCGACAGCAATAGTGACAGCGACAGTGACATCGACAGTGACAGTGACAGCAACAGTGACAGCAACAGCGTCAGTGACAGCGACAGTGACAGCAACAGTGACAACAACAGCATCAGTGACAGTGACAACGATGGTGACAGTGTCAGTGACAGTGACAGTGAGAGTGACAGTGTCAGTGACAGCGGCAGTGACAGTGACAACGACAGTGACAGCGGCAGTGGCAGTGACTGTTAGTGACAGCAACAGTGACAGCTACAGTGACAGTGACAGTGTCAGCGACAGTGACAGTGGCAGTTACATTGTTAGCAACAGCGACAATGACAGCGACAGTGACAGTGACGATGTCAGTGACAGCGACAGTGACATGACAGTGTCTGTGTCTTTGACAGTCACAGCGACAGTGACAGCGACAGTGACAGCGATAGTGACAACGACCGTGACAGTGACAGTGACAATGACAGCGACAGCGACAGCGACAGTGACAGCGACAATGACAGTGTCAGTGATAGTGACAATGACAGCGACAGTGATAGTGACAGTGACAGCGACAGCAACAATGACAGCAACAATGACAGCGACAGCGACAGTGGCAGCGACAGCGTCAGTGACGGCGACAGTGACAGTCACAGCGACAGTGACAGCGGCAGTGTCAGCGACAATGACAGCGGCAGTGTCAGCGACAATGACAGCGGCAGTGTCAGCGACAATGACAGCGGCAGTGTCAGCGACAGTCACAGTGACAGCGACGACGACAGCGACAGTGACAGCGACAGTCACAGTGACAGCGACAGTGACAGCGACAGCGACAGTGACAGCGACAGTGACAGCGACAGTCACAGCGACAGTCACAGTGACAGTGACGGCGTCAGTAACAGTGACAGCAACAGTGGCAGTGACAGCGACAGTGACAGCGATAGTGACAGTGGCAATGACAGTGACAGTGTTAGTGACAGCGACAGTGACAATGACAGTGACAGTGACAGTCACAGCGACAATGAAATGACAGTGACAGTGACAATGACAGCGACAGTGTCAGCAACAGCGTCACTGACAGTGACAGCGACAGTGACAGCGACAGCGACAGTGTCAGCAACAGCGTCACTGACAGCGACAGTGACAGCAACAGTGACAGTGACAGCGACAGCGACAGTGACAGTGACAGTGACAGCGACAGTGGCAGTGACAGTGACAGCGACAATGGCAGTGACAGTGTCAGCGACAGCAATAGTGACAGCGACAGTAACATCGACAGTGACAGCAACAGTGACAGCGACAGTGGCAGTGACAGTGTCAGCGACAGCAACAGTGACAGCAACAGTGACAACAACAGCGTCAGTGACAGTGACACCGATGGTGACAGTGTCAGTGACAGTGACAGTGAGAGTGACAGTGTCAGTGACAGCGACAGTAACAGTGACAGTGACAGTGGCAGCGACAATGACAGCGACAGTGACAGTGATCGTGTCAGTGATAGCGACAGTGACATGACAGTGTCTGTGTCTTTGACAGTCACAGCGACAGTGACAGCGACAGTGACAGCGATAGTGACAGTGACAGTGACAGCGTCAGTGACAGCGACAGTGACAGTGACAACGACCGTGACAGCGACAGTGACAGTGACACTGTCAGTGACAGCGACAGTGACAGCAAAAGTGACAGTGACAATGTCAGCGACACCGGCAGTGACAGTGTCTGCGACAGTGACAGTAAAAGTGACAGTGACATGACAGTGTCTGTGTCTTCGATAGTGACAGTGACAGCGACAGTGACAGTGACAGCGACAGTGACAATGACAGTGACGGTGACAGTGTCAGCGACAGCGACATTGACAGTGACAGTGACAGCGACAGTGACAGTGACAGTGACAGCGGCAGTGTCAGCGACAGTGACAGTGACAGCGACAGCGACGGCGACAGTGACAGCGACAGCGACAGCGACAGTGACAGTGACAGCGACAGTGACAGTGACAGTGACAGCGGCAGTGTCAGCGACAGTGACAGTGACAGCGACAGTGACAGCGACAGTGTCAGCGACAGTGTCAGCGACAGTGACAGCGACGGCGACAGTGACGGCGTCAGTAACAGTGACAGTGACAGCGACAGTGTCAGCGACAGTGACAGCGACGGCGACAGCGACAGTGACAGCGACAGTGTCAGCGACAGTGACAGCGACGGCGACAGCGACAGTGACAGCGACAGTGTCAGCGACAGTGACAGCGACGGCGACAGTGACGGCGTCAGTAACAGTGACAGTAACAGCGACAGCGACAGTGGCAGTGACAGTGTCAGCGACAGTGACAGTGACAGCGACAGTGACAGTGACAGTGACAGTGTCAGCGACAGTGACAGTGACAGTGACAGTGTCAGCGACAGTGACAGCGACAGTGACAGTGACAGTGACAGTGTCAGCGACAGTGACAGCGACAGTGACAGCGTCAGTGACAGTGACAGCGACAGTGACAGTGACAGCGACAGTGACAGTGACAGCGACAGTGACAGCGACAGTGACAGTGACAGTGACAGTGACAGCGACAGTGACAGTGACAGTGACAGTGACAGCGACAGTGACAGTCACAGCGACAGTGGCAGTGACAGCGACAGCGACAGTGGCAATGACAGTGACAGTGACAGTGACAGCGACAGTGCCAGCGACAGTGACAGTGACAGCGACAGTGACAGCGACAGTGACAGTGACAGCGACAGTGACAGCGACAGTGTCAGCGACAGTGACAGCGACGGCGACAGTGGCAGTGACAGTGTCAGCGACAGTGACAGTGACAGTGTCAGCGACAGTGACAGTGACAGTGACAGCGACAGTGACAGCGACAGTGACAGTGACAGCGACAGTGACAGCGACGGCGACAGTGGCAGTGACGGCGTCAGTAACAGTGACAGTAACAGCGACAGCGACAGTGACAGCGACAGTGACAGTGACAGTGACAGTGACAGTGACAGTGTCAGCGACAGTGACAGTGACAGCGACAGTGACAGTGACAGTGACAGTGTCAGCGACAGTGACAGTGACAGTGACAGTGTCAGCGACAGTGACAGCGACAGTGACAGCGACAGTGACAGCGACAGTGACGGCGTCAGTAACAGTGGCAGTGACAGCGACAGCGACAGTGACAGTGACAGTGACAGTAACAGTGACAGTGACAGCGACAGTGACAGTGACAGTGACAGTGACAGCGACAGTGACAGCGACAGTGACAGTGACTGCGACAGCGACAGTGACGGTGACAGTGACAGTGTCAGCGACAGTGACAGTGACAGCGACAGTGACAGCGACAGTGACAGTGTCAGCGACAGTGACTGCGACAGCGACAGTGACGGTGACAGTGACAGTGTCAGCGACAGTGACAGTGACAGCGACAGTGACAGTGACAGTGACAGTGACAGCGACAGTGACAGCGACAGTGACGGCGTCAGTAACAGTGACAGTCACAGCGACAGTGGCAGTGACAGCGACAGCGACAGTGGCAGTGACAGCGACAGTGACAGCGACAGTGACAGTGATAGTGACAGTGGCAATGACAGTGACAGTGTCAGTGACAGCGACAGTGACAATGACAGCGACAGTGACAGTCACAGCGACAATGAAATGACAGCGACAGTGACAATGACAGCGATAGTGACAGCGACAGCGACAGTGTCAGCAACAGCGTCACTGACAGCGACAGTGACAGCGACAGTGACAGTGGCAGTGACAGTGTCAGCGACAGTGACAGTGACAGCGACAGTGACAGTGGCAGCGAAAGTGGCAGTGACAGCGACAGTGACAATGACAGCGACAATTACAGTGGCAGTGACAGCGACAGCGACAGTGTCAGCAACAGCGACAGTGACAGTGACAGCGACAGTGACAGTATCAGCGACAGTGACAGTGTCAGTGACTGCAACAATGACAGCGACAGCGACAGGGACAAAGACAATGACAGTGACAGTGACAGTGTCAGTGACAGTGACAGTGTCAGCGATAGTGGCAGCGACCATGACAGCGACAGTGACATTGACAGTGTCAGAGACAGTGACAGAGAGAGTGACAGCGACAGTGACAGCAACAGTGATAGTGACAGTGGCAGTGACAGTGACAGCAACAGTGACAATGACCGCGAGAGTGACAGTGACAGTGGCAGTGACAACGACAGTGGCAATGACAGTGACAGCGACAATGACAATGACAACGTCAGCGACAGCGACAAGGACAGCGACAGTGACAGTGACAGTGACAGCGACAGTGGCAGCGACAGTGACAGTGTCACTGACAGTGACAGTGACAGTGACAGTGTCACTGACAGTGACAGAGACAGTGACAGCGACAGCGACAGTGACAGCGACAAAGACAGTGACAGCGACAGTGACAGTGACAGTGACAGTGTCAGTGACAGCGACAGGGACAGCGACAGTGACAGTGTCACTGACAGCGACAGTGACAGTGACAGAGACAGTGACAGAGACAGTGACAGCGACTGCGACCGTGACAGTGGCAGCGACAGTGACAGTGACAGTGACAGCGACAGTGACAGCGACAGTGACAGTGACAGTGACAGTGACAGTGACAGTGACAGTGACAGCGACAGTGGCAGCGACAGTGACAGTGACAGTGTCACTGACAGCGACAGTGACAGTGACCGTGACAGAGACAGTGACAGCGACAGCGACAGTGACAGCGACAAAGACAGTGACAGCGACAGTGACAGTGACAGTGACAGTGTCAGTGACAGCGACAGTGACAGCGACAGTGACAGTGTCACTGACAGCGACAGTGACAGTGACAGAGACAGTGACAGAGACAGTGACAGCGACAGCGACCGTGACAGCGGCAGCGACAGTGACAGTGACAGTGACAGTGACAGCGACAGTGACAGCAAACGTGACAGTGACAGTGTCAGTGACAGTGACAGCGACAATTACTGTGACAGTGTCAGTGGCAGCGACAGTGACAGCAAAAGTGACAGTGGCAGTGTCAGCGACAGTGACAGCGACAATTACAGTGACAGTGTCAGCGACAGTGACAGCGACAATTACAGTGACAGTGTCAGTGGCAGCAACAGTGACAGCAAAAGTGACAGTGACAGTGTCAGCGACAGTGACAGCGACAGCGACAATTACTGTGACAGTGTCAGTGACAGTGTCAGCGACAACGACCACGACATTGACAGTGTCAGCGACAGTGGCAGTGGCAGCAACAATTACAGTGACAGTGTCAGCGACAGTGACAGTGACAGCGACAATGGCAGTGACAGTGTCAGCGACAATGACAGTGACAGCGACAGCGACAAGTACAGTGACAGCGACAGTGACAGTGACAGCGACAATGGCAGTGACAGTGTCAGCGACAATGACAGTGACAGCGACAGTGACAGTGATAGTGTCAGTGACAGCAAAAGTGACAGTGACAGTGACAGCGACAGCGACAAGTACAGTGACAGTGTCAGCAACAACGACCACGTCATTGACAGTGGCAGCGACACTGACAGCCACAGTGACTGTAACAGTGTCAGCGACAGCGACAGTGTCAGTGACGGTGACAGTGACAGCGACAGTGACTGCGACAGTGTCAGTGACAGTAACAGTGTCAGCGACAGCGACAGTGTCAGTGACAGTGACAGTGACAGCGACAGTGACAGCTACAGTGTCAGCGACAATGACTGTGACAGCGACAGTGACTGCGACAGTGTCTGCGACAGTGACAGCAAAAGTGACAGTAACATGACAGTGTCTGCGTCTTCGACACTCACAGTGACAGCGACAGCGACATTGACAGTGACAGTGACAGTGACAGTGTCAGTGACAGCGGCTGTGTCAGCAACAATGACAGCGACAGTGTCAGCGACAGTGACAGCGACGGCGACAGCGACAGTGACAGCGACAGCGACAGCGACAGTGACAGTGACAGCGACAGTGACAACGACAGCGACAGCGACAGCGACAATGACAGTGACAGTGACAGCGACAGTGACAGCGACAGTGACAGTGTCAGCGACAGTGACAGCGACAGTGACAGTGACAGCGACAGTGACAACGACAGCGACAGCGACAGCGACAGTGACAGTCACAGTGACAGCGACAGCGACAGTGACAGTGACAGCGACAGTGACAACGACAGCGACAGCGACAGCGACAGTGACAGTCACAGTGACAGCGACAGCGACAGTGACAACGACAGCGACAATGACAATGACAGTCACAGCGACAGTGTCAGTGACAATGACAGTGTCAGCGACAGTGACAGTGTTAGCGACAATGTCTGCGACAGAGTCAGTGACAGCGACAGTGATAATGTCAGCGACAGCGACTACGACAGTGACAGCGACAGTGACAGTGTCAGCAACATCGACAGCGACAGTGTCAGCGACAGTGACCATGACAGCGACAGTGTCAGCGACAGTGACAGCGACAGTGTCAGCAACAGCGACAGCAATACTGTCAGCGACAGTGACCGTGACAGCGACAGTAACAGTGACAGCGACAGTGACAGTGATAGTGACGGCCACAGTGACAGTGTCAGTGACAGCGAACGTGACAGCTACAGTGACAACGGCAATGACAGTGACAGTAACAGTGACAGCGACAGTGACAGTGATAGTGACGGCCACAGTGACAGTGTCAGTGACAGCGAACGTGACAGCTACAGTGACAACGGCAATGACAGTGACAGCGACAGTGACAGCGACAGTGACAACGACAGTGACAATGACAGCGCCAATGACATGACTGTGTCAGCGACAGCGTCAGTGACAATGATAGCGACAGCGACAGTGACACTGACCGCGACAGTGACAGTGACAGTCACAGTGACAATGACAGCGACAGTGACAATGACCGCGATAGTGACTGTGACAGTCACAGCGACAGCAACAGTGACAGCAACAGCGATAGCGACAGTGGCAGCGACAGTGATAGTGACAGTGGCAGTGGCAGCGATAGTGACAGCGGCAATGACAGTGACAGTGTCAGCGACGGCAACAGTGACAATGACAGCGACAGCGACAGTGACAACGACAGCGACAGTGTCAGCGACAGTGACAGCGACAGTGACCGTGACAGCGACAGTAACAGTGACAGCGACAGTATCAGCGACCGTGACAGCGACAGTAACAGTGACAGTGACAGCGACAATGACAGCGACAGCGACAGTGACAGCGACAGTGTCAGCGACAGCGACAGTGACAGTGACAGCGACAGTGACAGCGACAGTGACAGTGACAGTGACAGCGACAGTGACAGCAACAGCGACAGTGACAGCGACAGTGACAGTGACAGCGACAGCGACAGTGACAGTGACAGCGACAGCGACAGCGACAGTGACAGTGACAGTGACAGCAACAGCGACAGCGACAGCGACAGTGACAGCGACAGCGACAGTGACAATGACAGCGACAGCGACAGTGTCAGCGACAGCGACAGCGACAGTGACAGTGACAGCGACAGTGACAGCGACAGTGACAGTGACAGTGACAGCGACAGTGACAGCAACAGCGACAGTGACAGCGACAGTGACAGCGACAGTGACAGCAACAGCGACAGTGACAGCGACAGTGACAGTGACAGTGACAGCGACAGCGACAGTGACAGCGACAGCGACAGCGACAGTGTCAGCGACAGCGACAGCAATACTGTCAGCGACAGTGACCGTGACAGCGACAGTAACAGTGACAGCGACAGTGACAGCGACAGTGTCAGCGACAGTGACAATGACAGCGACAATGACAGCGACAGTGTCAGCGACAGTGACAATGACAGCGACAGTGACAGTGAAAGCGACAGTGGCAGCAACAGTGACAGTGACAGCAACAGCGACAGTGACAGCGACAGTGACAGCGACAGTGACAGCGTCAGCGACAGTGACAGCGACAGTGACAGCAACAGCGACAGTGACAGCGACAGTGACAGCGACAGTGGCAGCAACAATGACAGCGTCAGCGACAGTGACAGTGACAGCGACAGTGACAGTGTCAGCGACAGCCGACAGTGACAGCGACAGCGACAGTGACAGCGTCAGCGACAGTGACAGCAACAGTGACAGTGACTGCGACAGTGACAGCGACAGCGACAGCGACAGCGACAGTGACAGCGACAGTGACAGCGACAGTGACAGTGACAGCGACAGTGACAGTGACAGTGACAGTGACAGCGACAGCGACAGTGACAGCGACATCGACAGCGACAGCGACAGCGACAGCGACAGTGACAGCGACAGCGACAGCGACAGTGACAGCGACAGTGGCAGCAACAATGACAGCGTCAGCGACAGTGACAGCAACAGTGACAGCGACAGCGACAATGACAGCGACAGCGACAGTGACAGTGACAGCGACAGTGACAGTTCCAGCGACAGTGCCAGTGACATTGACAGTGACAGTGCTAGTGACCATGCCAGCGACAGTGCCAGTGACATTGACAGTGACAGTGCCAGTGACCATGCCAGCGACAGTGCCAGTGACATTGACAGTGACATGGCCCAGGTACCATACACAATCAAACAGAAAGATTGTGATGAACACTCACCACCCAACCCCCTTGGGCCCCTGGCACTCCTGTGCTTTCTGGTCTACACTGGCTCCAAGCTAACCCAATGTGAATATTCTTATTCTTGTTTTTTACTCGCTCTGTCCTTACCCCTCTCTATTTTAACTGCAATCTCTTCGTGAGCTATAACTCTTCTAGATTCTGTGCTCCTCCTGTCAGGCCTTTTGTGTAATTTAATTGTTCCACTTTTAGTGCTCACACCTCCAATTGGCAAGTTTTCCACCTCTCTCCTTTAAGATGCTCCTTCAAAGCCAGTTCTTTGATCAAACATTTATTCATCTGACCTAATATTCCTTTGTATGAACAAAACCCCAAACACTATCTCCTTGTGTGGATTGATGTTTCTTTGATAAACCCCTGTCATGCATCATGTGAAGCTTTACTACACAACAATACACGCTTCTCAACCAAAGCTGAGGGTTCTCGACAGTCTCAGACCAATATTATCTACTTCTTCAAGTGCCATCTTCAGTTCCACTTGTGTCGCACTAAATAAGCTGCTCAGTCTGTCACTGCTGAGAATGAGTTGCTGCGGTTCCTTTCTGCTGCTTCTCTCTCCGTATTCCGAATCCAGTTCTCTTCTGGCATCGAGTGGTTCACTAAGACAGATCTTAATTTCTTTCCATAGCTAGTAATTCCCGGAACAGGTCATTAATCTATCGCCTCAGGCTATTATCTCCACTCCATATCAAATATGGCTGCCCAGGAGGTTCTCCCGTTCTTACTGCCAGCCAATGGCATATTTGGAAGGATTTTGCAGATGGATACTCACCCTGTTTGACCATGTTGTTAACGCACCTTCCTTGGCCATCAAGTCCTGGGTGGGACTCAAGCCCTGAGCTAGATCAAGAGGCAGGGGCGCGACCTACTGCACCGCATCCTGCTTTCTCTATCCTGCCCCAGTGTAATGAAGCAAACTTCAGAAGAGGGAAAGTCAGGACCAGTTACTTAATTTTATTCATTTACGGATGTGGGCATCGCCAGTTGGCCAGCATTTATTGCCCATTCCGAGTTGCCTTTAGGAAGGTGGTGGTGAGCTGCCTTCTTGAACCTGAAGCTTTGATCTTTGGGTCCTCGCTGTCCACGGGGATGGTGCCAGAGGACTGGAGAGTGGCAAATGTTGTTCCTCTGTTTAAGAAAGGGAATAGAAATGACCCTGGTAATTATAGACCGGTTAGTCTGACTTCGGTGGTTGGTAAATTGATGGAAAAGGTCCTTAGGGATGGGATTTACGACCATTTAGAAAGATGCGGATTAATCCGGGATAGTCAGCACGGATTTGTGAAGGGCAAATCGTGCCTCACAAATTTGATAGAATTTTTTGAGGAGGTAACTAAGTGTGTTGATGAAGGTAGGGCGGTTGATGTCATATACATGGATTTTAGTAAGGCGTTTGATAAGGTCCCCCATGGTCGGCTTATGATGAAAGTGAGGAGGTGTGGGATAGAGGGAAAGTTGGCCGATTGGATAGGTAACTGGCTATCTGATCGAAGACAGAGGGTGGTGGTGGATGGAAAAATTTTGGATTGGAGGCAGGTTGCTAGCGGAGTGCCGCAGGGATCGGTGCTTGGTCCTCTGCTCTTTGTGATTTTTATTAATGACTTAGAGGAGGGGGCTGAAGGGTGGATCAGTAAATTTGCTGATGACACCAAGATTGGTGGAGTAGTGGATGAGGTGGAGGGCTGTTGTAGGCTGCAAAGAGACATAGATAGGATGCAAAGCTGGGCTGAAAAATGGCAAATGGAGTTTAACCCTGATAAATGTGAGGTGATTCATTTTGGTAGGACAAATTTAAATGTGGATTACAGGGTCAAAGGTAGGGTTCTGAAGACTGTGGAGGAACAGAGAGATCTTGGGGTCCATATCCACAGATCTCTAAAGGTTGCCACTCAAGTGGATAGAGCTGTGAAAAAGGCATATAGTGTGTTAGCTTTTATTAACAGGGGGTTGGAGTTTAAGAGCCGTGGGGTTATGCTGCAACTGTACAGGACCTTGGTGAGACCGCATTTGGAATATTGCGTGCAGTTCTGTTCACCTCACTATAAGAAGGATGTGGAAGCGCTGGAAAGAGTGCAGAGGAGATTTACCAGGATGCTGCCTGGTTTGGAGTGTCGGTCTTATGAGGAAAGGTTGAGGGAGCTGGGGCTGTTCTCTCTGGAGCGGAGGAGATTGAGGGGAGACTTAATAGAGGTTTATAAAATGATGAAGGGGATAGATCGAGTGAACGTTCAAAGACTATTTCCTCGGGTGGATGGAGCTATTACAAGGGGGCATAACTATAGGGTTCATGGTGGGAGATATAGGAAGGATATCAGAGGTAGGTTCTTCACGCAGAGAGTGGTTGGGGTGTGGAATGGACTGCCTGCAGTGATAGTGGAGTCAGACACTTTTGGAACATTTAAGCGGTTATTGAATAGGCACATGGAGCACACCAGGATGGTAGGGAGTGGGATAGCTTGATCTTGGTTTCAGATGAAGGTCGGCACAACATCGTGGGCCGAAGGGCCTGTTCTGTGCTGTACTGTTCTATGTTCTATGTTCTACAGTCCCTGTGGTGACTGGGGACTGCTGTTTGCTTCTGGCCGGTGTTTCAAAAAATGACAAGCTAGTTAGTGAATGTATTTGGATAACGGATATGGGAGATCAACTTCTGACAATATTGTCCATACTTCAGAATTACCAAATTGCCTGTGAGACATTTTGGAACAACCTAAAGTCATGAAAAATGCTACAAAATGCAAGATTTTTCTGAATGCTGTGATGAATGTTCTGCTGTTTCTGGCTAATTAACTTTTGCAGCTTTTAGTGTTTCTCTTATTTACACACCAGCAATTGGAGGAGATTTCTTTCAGAGATTGAAGGAATATGTGACTCTATTTTACCATTTTGATTTTAAGTGCTGGGTGGACTTGAAACTGGGAGTGTTTCAGATCCGACTTTTAGACCCGTTCTCAGGTGCCCCCATACGCACTCTGCCTGAAAAAATATCAGCGATTCCGAATCGCGGTGCAGAAGCCTGTGGGCGGGGCTTAACGCGCCCGAAACCCTGCAGCTCCGATTGGAGCCTCCAACTGCACATGTGCAGAAAAAAATGATAGAATGTGGCTGCCCTGCCACATCGCTCCCGGGTTGGATAATGCCTACCCCCTGGCCCCCACAGACATTGCCTCACCCCCACAACATTACTGACCCCCTTATCACCCCACAGCCCTGCCCCACACAAATCACAGACCCCATCCCCCCTTCCCCCCCACTAATCTCAGCCAGAGTGGCAGCAGACAATTCCCCCCCTCCCCCCCTCCCCCCCCGGACCAATCTCAAGCCGAGAGCCATCAGACGCTCGACACTTATCTCCTCACTAACTGGAGCACCCTAATCAAACTTTTGTGGATCATGCCTGTTTCGCACCAATTCTGGACGGGTGAACACGGTGGTAAAGGGGGAAGTGTCGGTAAAGTTGGGTGCCAGCCCATTAAGTTAATTTAAATGGCCATCGCACCTGTTTCAGGCGCATTCCCAATCGTGGCCATTTTTGGGCTTTGGTAAAGGGGGAACTGGTGCGGAGGTGGTGCGCATCATGCTACTCACATCACACTTGATTTTACTGAGTTTTTGTGCCCGGAAATGGGCGCAACGTGATGCTAAAATTGGGCCCTATATCACCAGCAGTGTTGTCTGTCAGCGATATCTGACTAAATAAGGGGTGGCACAGTGGTTAGCACTGCTGTCTCACAGGACCAGGGACCCAGGTTCAGTGACTATCCAGAGTTTGTACATTCTTCCCTGTCTGTGTGGGTTTCCTCTGGGTGCACCAGTTTGCTCCAAGAGTCCAAAAATGTTCAGGTTATGAGGATTGGCCATGCTAAATTGCCCAATAGTGTCAGGGGACTAGCAGGGTAAATAACGTGGGGTTACAGGGATAGGACCTTCGTGAGATTGTTGTCGGTACAGACTCGATAAGCCAAATGGCCTCCTTCTGCACTGTAGTGATTCTATGATTCTATTCGAAGGTCACCTGCTGTTTTAGGATCTTACTTTTTTAGCTGTTAACCCTTGCTTTTGTAATCTATGCCTCGACTGATAAAGGCAAGTGCCCCATATGCATTTTTCACCACCCTACTAACATGCCTTCCGCTTTCAGAGATCTGTTGAACTCACCAAGGTCTCTTTGCTCCACAGAACTTCCTAGTGTCCTACCATTCATTGTATACTTTCTTGTCAAATTACTCCTTCCAAAGTGTATCACCTCACACTTTTCAGGGTTAAATTCCATCTGCCACTGATCTGCCCATTTGACCATTCCGTCTATATCTCCTTGTAGCCCAAGACACTCCGCCTCACTGTTAACCACTCGGCCAATCTTAATGTCATCCGCAAACTAACTAATCCTACCCCCACATAGTCATCAATGTCGTATTTATAACTGACGAAAAATGGGGGCCCACTTTATTTAATGTGAATTTACCTTCTTTACAAGTCTCCCAAATGGGACCTTGTCAAAGGCTTTGCTAAAATCCATATCAACTACATCAACTGCTCTCCCTTTATCGACACACCTGGTCACCTCCTCAAAGAATTCAATCAAATTTGTTAGGCATGACTTCCCTCTGACTCCAAGCTGTTTTAGTTGCAATTATACCATTTTCTCCAAGTAAATTTTAAGCTTCCCAGAACCAAAAATGCCCTCCAATATATTAAGATTAACTAGAAACTAATTATTGGTCACAACTTTCATTTTGAATATATTATTTTAAAAAGAAAGAATAACTTCCTTTAGTTGCTATGACATCAATTTCAATCTGCAGTCAGCAAGTAAACTATTTAAGGAGGTGACCACCTGTTAATGAAGCGAGTAGGTTTTTAACTCATTGGAACTTTCAAGATATCCAGACATGTTAGACAGCGGATTAAAAAGGGATAAATGATTGTTGCAAATGAAGGTAGACGATTAATCAATTAGATATAATCTTGTGCAGATCCCTTCAAAATAGCGAGGAACAGATTATTTTAAATAATACAGAAACCATGTTCAATGTATGACTGGAAAGTGATAAAACTTCCTTTTACCCTGGCAGCTCTGGTGAGGTCATTGGATTTTTTTGTACTGCATTGCTTTTTAGGGTAGTAGATATGATTTTATTATCAGGAACATTCCTTCCAGCATACCTGCATTGCCCTCAGGTCAGTCACCATCACAAATAAATGCTTATAATTCACAAATTTGGGAGAATAATTCCTCTGCTAATGATTGTCAGTCTGTGTTGACTTTGCTGTGGGAGCAGACGGAAAACTAGAGTTCGCACAACATCCAAAGCTTTTTGTTTCTGATTATGAGTCGGAGAGTGCAAGACTGGATTGAAACAGGATTGCATTTGGACCTGGTCTTCAACACGACACATCCAAAGTCCCTGATATCAATGAGGTGCAGGGAGCCCAACAGCAAATCCAGAGCCAGCGCAGGGAACCGGAAAGAAATCTTGGGTGAGAGGAGCAGAGGTCCGAGAATGAATCAGAACCATGGCAACACTGGGGGTTGTGAGGCTTTATAATTTAATTTAATCAGAGTGGACTCCTTGCTCATAGTGTTCACAGAGGTGGAGCTTCATGGGAAAGACACCAGGAATTAGATATAAAGGGCAGTGAATTGATAAAATTTCCTGCTATGATCTTGGTTTTTGTGCATAAACATGACCTCAGCACCAAGCGACTCCCTCCAAGCAAGAGAAACCTAATTCTAAATAATCCATATTCTGCCTTAGTCAGATCATTCCACAGGATGGATTCTGAACAAAAACTCATGTCAAATCTGCTTGGGCACTCTTCCAATTCCACGCTTCGGCTAATGCTGAGGAAATTGAACGCAAGTGTAAACATTTAGCACTTTCACTGGGCGTAAGGTAAACAAGTGCTTAACACTCCTTTTATCATCACTCTCCTTCACAACAACCACACATCAAATCTACATTAAATTTAGGAAAAGTTTATATGGAAAATTACAAATATGATTGTGAATCAGTTGTGTAAATTTTGCTGTAATCTTTAAAAATATATATAAAATCCACACAAACATCTCTCTTGAGAAACAAATATGACTTTCTCTTGGATATGGCAAAAATTGGGAACAAGTATTTTGCGATGTGTTCCAGAATGTTCTGAACTTTCAGACAGTAATTTAAAACTTTCAACACAGTCTTTTAAAATCACT
Source organism: Mustelus asterias (assembly GCF_964213995.1). Taxonomy (NCBI): domain Eukaryota; kingdom Metazoa; phylum Chordata; class Chondrichthyes; order Carcharhiniformes; family Triakidae; genus Mustelus; species Mustelus asterias. Next base: position 167,668,948 of record NC_135802.1, read on the forward strand.
GCAAATCATGTGGAGGGTGCAGGGAGGGGGAGGGGGGGGGGTGGGGTGGCAGAGTGGGGGGGGTGGGGGAGGGGGCGATTCTCCCAAAAATAGTCTTGGTGTCGCATTCGCATGAAAGCTGGAGGAAATCCCGTTGGTTTATTCAGTGGGGGTTCAGGGTAGAATCTGCCACACTCTGTGCACTGCAGAATGCTCTATCGTAAATCACAAAATATTGTAAGTGGGTGGGGCCTATTCCCGTTGAAGAGGCCGGCAGGATATCGCTGAGCGGGCCGTTGTGCGTGCGCTGATCTGTCAGCGCCGAGATTGACGCACACACAGTGGCCCCTGTCTGCCGGTCCCTGTCTACCAGCACTGGGAGATGCGCTCGGGGCTGGACGCCCAGCATGGAACATGCTAATCTGGCCTCACTGAAATCTCTTGGCCCGCTGCGTTTGAAATTTAGCACAGCGGGATGGAATAATCGCCCTGTGATCTTTGACATCCTGAGCCATTCGGTCATGGGTCTCAAGAAAAGACCTAATTAAATCTGGGCATTCACAACCATCCATAATTCACCCTTCTTCTTTAATAATGAACCATCAGTGATGCGCGTTATCACACACGAGGCTTGAGATGCTCAAGGAAACAAAGGCTTTTATTTACTATTACAATGAAGCTACCATGTATAGTACACGATCCCAGACTGAGGGGTCCCAGACAGAGCAGTGACCTTTATACCTCTCCCAGGAGGCGGAGCCCGACTGGGATGTACCATAATAACTATAATACAGGTGTAACAGCCCAACCCTAACCCCAACAGCAACAAGTAGAACAACCCATCCCTAACCCCAACAGCAACATATATACATACTCGTAGTACTGGCCAGACCCTGGCTCAGTACGACCTAGTGGGAACCAACGATGGTTCACCACATTCACCCCTCCTTTGAAGACAAAGGCCGGCGGGGTACAAAAAAAACAGAATAATTTGTCATCAGTCTATAAGTTCAGACGGTCAGGGGGACCGCACCGTCGTTGTGACCTCCTCAACACCGGTGATGACACCGGAGTAGGCACTCGCGGTGGCGTTCTCCCCAAGGCGATGTCCAACGATTCCTCCACAGTCTCACGGGCCGGCTGACCCCGAGGTGATGATAATCCGTTGAGTTCCGACACGCCCTGAAGTGGTGACCATCTCCTGGACTCAGGCAAGCTGTACACGGGAGTAAAAGGGTTAAGTAATGGTCCCGATGCTTCCCGCGCCGTGTCAGGAGGGGAAACAATAGTTGGGGGGTCTCTAACAGGAGGTATGGGAGCGACAGGGGTTTCTACATCCCCTGCTGGCGCCAGGTCTCGAATCGAGACCGTGTCCTCTTGCCCGTCAGGGTATGCCACATAGGCATACTGAGGGTTGGCTTGGAGGAGATGGACCTGTTCGACCAACGGGTTGGACTTGCGGGCCCTTACATATCGCCGCAGGAGGACAGGTCCTGAGTACGTCAACCAAGACGGTAATGAGGTCCCAGAGGAATACTTCCGAGGGAATGAAAACAGCCTCTCATGAGGAGTAGCGTTGGTTGCCGTACACAGGAGTGAGCGTATGGAATGGAGCGCATCAGGGAGCACCTCTTGCCAACGGGAGACTGGAAGGCTTTTTGACTTCAACGCCAGTAAGACAGCCTTCCAGACTGTAGCATTCTCACGTTCCACCTGTCCGTTACCCCTAGGGTTGTAGCTCGTGGTTCTACTAGAGGCAATCCCGTATGAGAGCAGGTATTGCCTCAAGTCATCGCTCATGAACGATGAGCCCCTATCGCTGTGAATGTAGCAGGGGTACCCGAACAGAGTAAAAAGATCACGGAATGCCTTGATAACCGTGGCAGCGGATGTATCAGAGCAGGGAATAACAAAAGGGAATCTCGAGTACTCATCAATGATGTTGAGGAAGTACACATTCCGATCTGTCGAGGGAAGGGGGCCCTTAAAGTCGACACTCAGTCTTTCGAAGGGACGAGTGGCCTTGACTAGTTGTGCCCGGTCAGGTCGGTAAAAGTGTGGTTTGCATTCCGCGCATACCCGACAGCTTCTCGTTATGGACCTGACATCCTCCACCGAGTAGGGCAGATTGCGGGCTTTTACGAAGTGGTAGAGCCGAGTGACCCCAGGATGGCAGAGGTCATTATGGAGAGCCTGCAAACGGTCCTCCTGTATACTGGCGCATGTTCCACGCGACAGGGCATCCAAGGGCTCGTTGAGTTACCCTGGACGATACATGATGTCATAATTATAGGTGGAGAGTTCGATTCTCCACCTCAAGATCTTGTCGTTCTTGATCTTGCCCCGCAGCGTGTTTTGAACATGAACGCCACGGACCGCTGGTCCATGATCAGGGTGAACCGTTTTCCCGCCAAGTAATGGCGCCAATGCCTGACGGCCTCCACAATGGCCTGGGCCTCCTTTTCCACCACTGAATGTCGAATTTCGGGGCCTTGGAGGGTGCGGGAAAAAAAGGCGACGGGCCTGCCCGCCTGGTTAAGTGTGGCGGCCAGGGCGAAATCAGATGCATCGCTCTCCACCTGAAAGGGAATGGACTCATGAACAGCGTGCATCGTGGCTTTCGCGATGTCGGCTTTTAGTTTATCAAAGGCCAATCAAGCCTCTGGTGTTAGGGGAAAAGAGGTGGACTTGATGAGCGGACAGGCTTTGTCCGCGTAATTGGGAACCCACTGTGCATAGTAAGAGAAGAAGCCTAAGCATCTTCTCAGTGCTTTTGCGCTAGTGGGCAGGGGAAGTTCAAGGAGGGGACGCATACAGTCTGGATCAGGGCCAATGACCCCGTTTTCCACCACGTATCCGAGGATGGCTAAACGGCGCGTACGAAATACACACTTCTCCCTGTTGTAGGTCAGATTCAGGCGAGATGCAGTGCGTAGGAACTTAAGGAGATTTGTGTCGTGGTCCTGCTGGTCATGGCCGCAGATGGTGACGTTATCCAGGTACGGGAAGGTAGCCCGCAGTCCGTTATGGTCCACCATTCGGTCCATAGCATGCTGGAAGACCGAGACCCCATTGGTGACACCAAAAGGAACCCTGAGAAAGTGATACAAGCGACCATCCGCCTCAAAGGCCGTGTATTGTCGGTCCTTTGGGCGAATGGGGGGTTGGTGGTAGGCAGACTTGAGGTCTATGGTGGAGAACACCCGGTACTGCGCAATCTGGTTGACCATGTCAGATATGCGCGGGAGGGGATACGCATCCAGCTGCGTGTATCTATTAATGGTCTGACTATAGTCAATGACCATCCGGGGTTTGTTCCCACTCTTGACCACCACGACCTGCGCTCTCCAAGGACTAGCGCTAGGTTGTATGATCCCTTCCTTGAGGAGCCGCTGAACTTCAGATCGAATGAAGATCCGATCCTCAGCGCTGTAACGCCTACTCTTTGTCGCGATGGGCTTGCAGCCTGGCACAAGATTCTGGAACAGGGAGGGTGTGGTAATCTTCAGCGTCGAGAGGCTACAGGCGGGGCGCGTTGGGCAATTTGTAAGCTGCTGTTCTCCCACTGAAAGCGGAGGGAGTGGCCCACCGTACTGTAGGGTTACACTCTTCAAGTGGACCATGAAATTAAGTCCGAGGAGTATTGGCGCGCAAAGGTGCGGTAACACCAGGAGCTTGAAGCGCTCATAAACCGTGCCCTGCACCGTTAAATTTACCACGCAACTCCCTAGCACAGTGACAGACCGGGACCTTGATGCCATCGAAATCGTCTGTTTGACAGGTTGGATCTGGAGACAACACCGCTTCACAGCGTCTGGGTGAATAAAACTCTCAGTGCTCCCGCTGTCAAACAGACAATAAATCAAGTGTTTGTTTACCTGAATGTCATATGAACATAAGAACATAAGAACATAAGAAATAGGAGCAGGAGTAGGCCATCTAGCCCCTCGAGCCTGCCCCACCATTCAATAAGATCATGGCTGATCTGACGTGGATCAGTACCACTTACCCGCCTGATCCCCATAACCCTTAATTCCCTTACCGATCAGGAATCCATCCATCCGCGCTTTAAACATATTCAGCGAGCTAGCCTCCACCACCTCAGTGGGCAGAGAATTCCAGAGATTCACCACCCTCTGGGAGAAGAAGTTCCTCCTCAACTCTGTCTTAAACCGACCCCCCTTTATTTTGAGGCTGTGTCCTCTAGTTTTAACTTCCTTACTAAGTGGAAAGAATCTCTCCGCCTCCACCCTATCCAGCCCCCGCATTATCTTATAAGTCTCCATAAGATCCCCCCTCATCCTTCTAAACTCCAATGAGTACAAACCCAATCTCCTCAGCCTCTCCTCATAATCCAAACCCCTCATCTCCGGTATCAACCTGGTGAACCTTCTCTGCACTCCCTCCAATGCCAATATATCCTTCCTCATATAAGGGGACCAATACTGCACACAGTATTCCAGCTGCGGCCTCACCAATGCCCTGTACAGGTGCATCAAGACATCCCTGCTTTTATATTCTATCCCCTTCGCAATATAGGCCAACATCCCATTTGCCTACTTGATCACCTGTTGTACCTGCAGACTGGGCTTTTGCGTCTCATGCACAAGGACCCCCAGGTCCCTTTGCACGGTAGCATGTTTTAATTTGTTTCCATTGAGATAATAATCCCATTTGTTATTATTTCCTCCAAAGTGTATAACCTCGCATTTCTCAACGTTATACTCCATTTGCCATATCCTCGCCCACTCACTCAGCCTGTCCAAATCTCTCTGCAGATCTTCTCCGTCCTCCACACGATTCACTTTTCCACTTATCTTTGTGTCGTCTGCAAACTTCGTTACCCTACACTCCGTCCCCTCCTCCAGATCATCTATATAAATGGTAAACAGTTGCGGCCCGAGTACCGATCCCTGCGGCACGCCACTAGTTACCTTCCTCCAACCGGAAAAACACCCATTTATTCCGACTCTTTGCTTCCTGTCGGATAGCCAGTCCCCAATCCACTTTAACACACTACCCCCAACTCCGTGTGCCCTAATCTTCTTCAGCAGCCTTTTATGGGGCACCTTATCAAACGCCTTTTGGAAATCCAAAAACACCGCATCCACCGGTTCTCCTCCATCAACCGCCCTAGTCACATCTTCATAAAAATCCAACATGTTCGTCAAGCACGACTTTCCCCTCATGAATCCATGCTGCGTCTGATTGATCGAACCATTTCTATCCAGATGTCCATCATAGACTTGTCGAGTCTGTAAGACTTGGCTTGGTCCAGGATGATCAACGCCACCGTTGGTTCGTGAGCGCCACTGCAGGCAGCTGAGATAGATGAAGATGACACCTGCTGGTCGTTCGCGGTCGGTGCTGACCAACATGGCTGCTCCCATAGGTCGCACGTGGGTGATGGCGCCAAAATCAGTGACCCCTGGTGGTCGCGCATCTCTTGCGACTCCGTCGACTGTAATGGCGGCGTCCTGGCCTCGCACGTGGACGAAACCCTCGATGATGCCGACGACGAAGAACCGGGCTCCGGGGAGTCGCAGGCCGCACTGCTGTTCCTGGAAGTAAGTTTGGATCGGCATACCTTCGAATAGTGCCCCTTCTTACCGCAGGCGGAGCACAACACAGCTTTAGCGGGACATCGCTGCCGAGTGTGCTTCACTCCCCCACAGAAGTAACACCGCGGGCCGCCCGGAGCTGCTGCCGTCGTCAGGCCCGAGTGTGGGCATGCCATCACGCAGCTTTTCGAACCCGAGGGACGAGGAGGGATCAGCGACTGCTCCTGCCACGTTGTCTCCACGTGGTCTTCGGGATACAATACTAGGCTTTTGGAGGCCATCTCCAACGTATCCGCTAGTTCTATCGACTTAGTGAGATCAAGATTACCTTGCTCCAACAGTCTGAGTCGGATATAAGATGATCCGATTCCCGCCACAAACGCATCTCGAGCGAGGTCGTTCATGTTCTGGTCTGCCGATACTGCTTTGCAGTTACAGCCCCTGGCTAGCTGTAGGAGCTAGTTCGCGTACTCTTCCGTCGTTTCGCCGGGCTGCCGTTGTCGAGTGGCTAAGAGGTATCGAGCATGTATCTCGTTTGGCGGTTTAATGTAACGCTTCTTAAGAAGCTCGAGGGCCCTTGTGGAGTCGGTGGCCGCACGGATCGCGAGATATACGGTGTCGCTTACCCTCGCGTGGAGGACCCGGAGTCTGTCGTCGTCTGTGGTGACCGCTGCGGAGGCTGCAAGGTAGTCCTCAAAACATTTCAACCAGTGGTCGAAGGTGTTAGAGGCGCCCGCCGCACGTGGATCCAGTGTAAGACATTCGGGTTTTAACATTTGCTCCATACTCTCTGGATCGTTTTCTTTTTTTTTAACAACGAGAGTTTAATTAATAGTAAATAAAATTGATGCGTGTTATCACACACGAGGCTTGAGATGCTCAAGGAAATAAAGGCTTTTATTTACTATTACAATGAAGCTACCATGTATAGTACACAATCCCAGACTGAGGGGTCCCAGACAGAGCAGTGACCTTTATACCTCTCCCAGGAGGCGGAGCCCGACTGGGATGTACCATAATAACTATAATACAGGTGTAACAGCCCAACCCTAACCCCAACAGCAACAAGTAGAACAATCCATCCCTAACCCCAACAGCAACATATATACATATTCGTAGTACTGGCCAGACCCTGGCTCAGTACTATCTAGTGGGAACCAACGATGGTTCACCACAATCAGCAAAATGAACATTCCAATTGACTTGTCTTTCTGTTTCATCGTGAACAAATAAATCGAGAAATGTGAAATGGTTCCTATCGACCTTTCATTGAACTGTGAACACTTCCCACCCAAACTAGACAGAATGGATTTCAAAGTGTCAAATGACAATGCAGGATGTGTAATATCCACACCACCTTTACTTGACAGAGGACTTTAGACTTGTACAAGTCACATAATGGACGTAGCCATGTTTCTATCTGTTTTTAAAGAAAGAAAAAGTTGTTTTCAGAGACATAGTGCCACCTGAATCCAGCAAACCAACTCAATGTCAAATTAGCAGCTGAGATAATAACCAGCCAGGCTTTAAATGTGGGAGAAGGACTTTCTCAAACACGTTATGACTTCAATTTGACCTGAGAACCACTCTCCTGGAAAGTCAACTGCAAGAGGCTTCACAGCTTACTGAAAATCCTCTGCGATAAAAACTTTCCCTTCAATGAATGCATCAACTCATCTACGAAATTGCAGTCCTGACACAAGAGAGAGACTCAGATAATCATAAATGATAACTGTGTTTTGTTTTCCTCATCTGTATCTCGTCTTCATGTGAGTGATAATGTGGATTAATTGAGTGAGTTAGAGGTCATGTTTTAAACTTCTGGGGCAACTGTATGATAATAAATTACCTTGTTTATTTTTTAATTCCCTAAATCTTGCTGCTGGAATTATTTATATTGGACAATTAATCCGAGGGTAATAAATACACACAGGGAGTAAAGAAACACATTAACCCTGTCTTTCACAACTTGACAAGTCATCATTACGAGGGAGGACGTGTTAGGTATTAAAAAGCATTAAGGTAGTCAAATCCCCAGGACCAGATGGCATATATCTCAGGTTGCTGAGGGAGACAAGAGATTAAATTGCTGTGCCTCTAACGGAAATCTTTGTCTCTCATTAGCCACAGGTGAGGTCCCAGAGGATTGGAGGATAGAACGTAGAACATAGAACATTACAGCGCAGTACAGGGCCTTTGGCCCTCAATATTGCGCCGAACAGTGAAACTAATCTAAAGCCCATCTAACCTACACTATTCCAATATCATCCATATGTTTATCTAATGACCATTTAAATGCCCTTTATATTGGCGAGTCCACTACTGCTGCAGGCAGGGTATTCCACGCCCTTACTACTCTCTGAGTGAAGAACCTACCTCTGACATCTGATCTATATCTATCACCCCTCAATTTAAAGCTATGTCCCCTCGTGCGAGCTATCACCATCCGAGGAAAAAGGCTCTCACTATCCACCTTATCTAATCCTCTGATTATCTTGTATGCCTCTATTAAGTCACCTCTTAACCTTCTTCTCTCTAACGAAAACAACCTCAAGTCCCTCAGCCTTTCCTCATAAGACCTTCCCACCACCCCAGGCAACATCTAGTAAATCTCCTCTGCACCCTTTCCAATGCTTCCACATCCTTCCTATAATGCGGCGACCAGAACTGTACGCAATACTCCAAGTGCTGCTGCACCAGAGTTTTGTACAGCTGCAACATGACCTCCTGGCTCCGAAACTCAATCCCTCTACCAATAAAAGCTAACACTCTGTACGCCTTCTTAACAACCCTATCAACCTGGGTGCCAACTTTCAGGGATCTATGCACATGGACATCGAGATCTCTCTGTTCATCCACACTACTAAGAATCTTACCATTAGCCCAGTACTCTGAAATCCTGTTACTCCTTCCAAAATGAATCACCTCACACTTTTCCGCATTGAACTCCATTTGCCACCTCTCAGCCCAGCTCTGCAGCTTATCTATGTTCCTCTGTAACCTGCAACAACCTTCTGCACTGTCCACAACTCCACCGACTTTACTAACCCATTCTTCTACGCCCTCATCCAGGTCATTTAAAAAAATGACAAACAGCAGTGGCCCCAAAACAGATCCTTGCGGTTCACCACTAGTAACTGAACTCCAGGATGAACATTTCCCATCAACCACCACCCTCTGTCTTCTTACAGCTAGCCAATTCCTGATCCAAACCGTTAAATCACCCTCAACCCCATGCGTCCGTATTTTCTGTAATAGCTTACCGTGGGGAACCTTATCAAATACTTTACTGAAATCCATATACACTACATCAACTGCTTTACCCTCATCCACCTCTTTGATCACCTTCTCAAAGAACTCAATAAGGTTTGTGAGGCACGACCTACCCTTCACAAAACCGTGTTGACTATCCCTAATCAAATTATTCCTTTCTAGATGATTATAAATCCTATCTCTTATAATCCTTTCCAAAACTTTGCCCACAACAGAAGAAAGGCTCACTGGTCTATAATTACCAGGGACTCCCCTTCTTGAACAAGGGGACAACATTTGCTATCCTCCAGTCTTCTGGCACTATTCCTGTAGACAATGATAACATAAAGATCAAAGCCAAAGGCTCTGCAATCTCCTCCCTCGTCTCCCAGAGAATCCTCGGATAAATAACCCTGGCAGCGTTGGGAGTGGGCAGCGGAGTGAGAGGGAGCTGAGTGAGAACTGAGGGGCTTTGGCTCATCGGGCTTAGGCAGAAAGGGCGAGCAGGGGTGAGTTTCTTTTTTTTTTTTATTTATAATTTACTTTTCTCTGTGTACCTTGGAAGAAAGGGTGAAATATGAGTGTTAAGGCAGTGTGTTGCCCGCAGTGCAGTATGTGGGAGGTCCTGGAGGCACCTGGCCTCCCGGACATCCACATCTGTGAGGGGTGTGTCGAGCTGCGGTTCCTGAGGGACCGTGTTAGGGAGCTGGAACTGCAGCTTGACGATCTTAGGCGGGTGAGGGAGAATGAGGAGGTGGTAGACAAGAGCTATCATCAGGTGGTCACACCAGGGCCACGGGAGGAGGCCAAGTGGGTGACAGCCAGGAAGGGTAAAACACGGGTGATTGAGAACACCCCGGTGGAAGTGCCCCTACATAACAAGTACTCCTGCCTGAGTACTGTTGGGGGGGACAGCCCATCTGGGGGAAGCAGCAGTGGCCGTGTCTCCGGGGTGGAGTCCGGCCCTGTAACTCAGAGGGCGAAGGAAAGGAGGAAGGCGGTATTAATCGGGGACTCGACAGTCAGGGGGATGGACAGGCGATTTTGCGGAGGCAGGCAGGAGTCTCGCATGGTGGTCTGCCTCCCTGGGGCTGGGATCCAGGATGTCGCTGGGCGAGTCCCAGAAATCCTGAGGTGGGAGGGAGAGGAGCCGGAGGTAGTGGTACATATTGGTACCGCTGATGTGGGTAAGAAGGGGGAAGGGAACATGAAAAAAGAGTACAGGGAATTAGGGAGACAGCTGAGAAGGAGGAAAGCAAAGGTAGTAATCTCGGGATTGCTACCTGTGCCACGGGAAGGTGAGGAAAGGAATGGAGTGAGGTGGAGGATGAATGTGTAGCTGAGGGAATGGTGCAGGGGGCAGGGATTCAGGTTCCTGGACCATTGGGAACTCTTTAGGGGCAGGTGTGACCTGTATACTAAAAACGGGTGGTGAATCCCAGGGGGACCAATATCCTGGCAGGAAGGTTGGCTAAGGCTACTGGGGAGAGTTTAAACTAGATAGGTTGGGGGGAGGGGATCAAAGTGACGTGACTGAGAGTGAGGAAGGTAGCTCGCAAACAGAGAAGGGTTATAGGCAGTGCAAGAGGGCAGGTGGACTGGGAACAGAGAAGGGGAGAGGTCAGACCATAGGATTGAGATGTGTCTACTCTAGTGCCAGGAGTATAGTGAATAAACAACTAGCTAAAGGAGGAGAGGGCTTGGGAGATGTTAGTAGCGCTTCAACAAACCGGGTCCAGATAAAGGCTGGCATAAAGACACTTTGCCTGAATGCACGAAGCATTCGAAACAAAGTAAATGAGTTGATGGCACAAATCCATACAAATGAATATGATCTAGTGTCCATCACAGAAACGTGGTTGCAGGGTGACCGGGACTGGGAACTGAATATACAGGGTTATCAGGCATTTAGGAAGGATAGACAGGTAGAAAAAGGAGGTGGGGTAGCTTTGTTAATAAAGGATAATATCAGGACGGTAGTGAGAAACGACATAGGCTCTAAGGAGCAAAACTTGGAATCGTTGTGGGTGGAGATAAGGAATAGTAGGGGGAGAAAGACACTGGTAGGCGTGGTCTATAGGCCCCCAAATAATAACTTAGAGGTGGGGAGGGCTATAAACAAGCAAATAATGGATGCGTGCAAAAGTGGAACGGCAATAATCATGGGGGATTTTAACCTACATATTGATTGGTCGATTCAAATTGGACGTGGAGGGCTTGAGGAAGAGTTCTTGGAATGCTGTCGGGATTGTTTCATTGAACAGTATGTTACAGAACCTACGAGAGAGCGAGCTATCTTGGATCTGGTTCTGTGCAATGAGACAGGTAGGATTAAGGATCTTCTTGTGAAGGATCCTCTTGGGATGAGTGATCATAATATGGTGGAATTTCTGATACAGATGGAGGGTGAGAAAGTAGGGTCCCAAACCAGTGTCCTCTGCTTGAACAGAGGGGAGTACGATAGGATGAGGGTGGAATTGGCTAATGTAGACTGGGCAAGCAGACTGGTAGGTAGGACAGCTGAGGAACAGTGGAGGATTTTTAAGGAGATTTTTTTAAGTACTCAGCAAAAATATATTCCGGTGATAAAGAAGGACTGTAAGAAAAAGGATAACCGGACGTGGATAACGAAGGAAATAAAGGAGAGTATTAAAATAAAATCAGATGCGTACAGTGGCCAAAAATAGTGGAGAATTAGTGGATTGGGAAAGCTTTAAAGAAAAACAAAGAACGACTAAGAAAGCGATTAAGAAAGGAAAGATAGATTATGAAACTGAACTAGCTCAAAATATAAAAAATGAAAGTAAAAGTTTTTACAAGTATATAAAAAGGAATAGAGTGGCTGGAGTGAATGTTGGACCCTTGGAAGATGAGAGGGGGGATTTAATAGTGGAAAATGAGGAAATGGCTGAGACTTTAAATAAGTTCTTTGTGTCGGTCTTCACGGTGGAAGACACAAATAGTTTGCCGAATATTAGAGATCGAGAGTTGGTGGGAGGGGAGGTCCTTAATACAATTACTGTTACTAAGGAGGTGGTGCTTGGTAGACTAATAGGACTGAAGGTAGACAAGTCCCCGGGCCTGGATGGAATGCATCCCAGGTAACTGAAAGAAATGGCTGAGGTAATAGCAGATGCGTTCGTAGTAATTTATCAAAATTCGCTGGACTCTGGGGTAGTGCCGGCTGACTGGAAAACAGCTACTGTTACGCCGCTGTTTAAAAAAGGAAGTAGACAAAAGGCGGGTAACTACAGGCCGGTTAGCTTAACGTCCGTAGTTGGGAAGATGCTAGAGTCCATTATTAAAGAGGAAATAACAGAGCACCTGAATAAGAATGGTTCGATCAAGCAGACGCAGCATGGATTCATGAAGGGAAAGTCGTGTTTGACGAATCTACTGGACTTTTATGAAGATGTCACGAGTGCGGTTGACAGAGGGAAACCGGTGGATGTGGTGTTTTTGGATTTCCAGAATGCGTTCGATAAGGTGCCTCACAAAAGGTTGCTGCAGAAGATTGGGGTACACGGAGTTAGGGGTAAGGTGTTGGCGTGGATTGGGGATTGGCTATCTAACAGGAAGCAGAGAGTTGGGATAAATGGGTGCTTTTCTGGTTGGCAGTTGGTGACCAGTGGCGTGCCGCAGGGATCGGTGCTGGGGCCTCAATTGTTTACCATTTACATAGATGATCTGGAGGAGGGGACTGAATCTAGGGTATTCAAGTTTGCTGATGACACGAAGGTGAGTGGGAAAGCGAATTGCGTGGAGGACGCGGAAAGTCTGCAGAGAGATTTGGATAGGCTGAGCGAGTGGGCGAGGATCTGGCAGATGGAATATAACGTTAGCAAATGTGAGGTTATCCACTTTGGAAGAAATAATAGTAAATTGGAATATTATTTAAATGGAGAAAAATTACATCGTGCGACTGTGCAGAGGGACCTGGGGGTCCTTGTGCACGAATCGCAAAAACTCAGTCTGCAGGTGCAGCAGGTGATCAAGAAGACGAATGGAATGTTGGCCTTTATCGCGAGGGGGATAGAATATAAAAGCAGGGAGGTCTTGCTGCAACTGTACAAGGCACTGGTGAGGCCGCAACTGGAGTACTGTGTACAGTTCTGGTCCCCTTATTTGCGAAAGGATATATTGGCCTTGGAGGGAGTGCAGAGAAGGTTCACCAGGTTGATACCGGAGATGAGGGGTGTAGCTTATGAGGAGAGATTAAACAGATTGGGTCTGTACTCGTTGGAGTTTAGAAGGATGAGGGGTGATCTTATAGAGACATATAAAATAATGAAGGGGCTGGATAGGGTAGAGGTGGAGAGATTCTTTCCACTTAGAAGGGAAACCAGAACTGGAGGGCACAGCCTCAAAATAAGGGGGGGCCGGTTCAGAACAGAGTTGAGGGGGAAGTTCTTCTCTCAGAGGGTAGTGAATCTCTGGAATTCTCTGCCCATTGAAGTGGTGGAGGCTTCCTCGTTGAATATGTTTAAATCACGGGTAGATAGTTTTCTGATCGATAAGGGAATTAGGGATTATGGGGAGCAGGCGGGTAAGTGGAACTGATTCGCTTCAGATCAGCCATGATCTTGTTGAATGGCGGGGCAGGCTCGAAGGGCCAGATGGCCTACTCCTGCTCCTATTTCTTATGTTCTTATGTTCTTAAATCCCATCCGGCCCAGGGGACTTATCTATTTTCACACTTTCCAGAATTGCTAACACCTCCTCCTTATTAACCTCAATCCCGCCTAGTCCAATAGCCTGTATCTCAGTATTCTCCCCGATAACATTGTCTTTTTCCTGCTTAAATACTGACGAAAAATATTCATTTAGCGCCTCTCCTATCTCTTCAGACTCCACGCACAACTTCCCACCACTGTCCTTGACTGGCCCTAATCTTACCCTAGTCATTCTTTTATTCCTGACATACCTATAGAAAGCTTTAGGATTTTCCTTGATCCTACCTTCCAAAGACTTCACATGTCCCCTCCTGGCTCTTCTTAACTCTCTCTTTAGGTCCTTCCTGGCTAATTTGTAATTCTCAAGTGCCCTAACTGAGCCTTCACATCTCATCTTTACATAAGTCTCCTTCTTCCTCTTCACAAGAGATTCAACTTCTTTAGTAAACCACGGTTCCCTCGCTCGACCACTTCCTCCCTGCCTGACAGGTACATACTTATCAAGGACACGCAGCAGCTGTTCCTTGAACAAGCTCCTCATTTCAATTGTGCCCATCCCAGCAGTTTCCTTCCCCAACCTATGCATTCTAAATCTCGCCTAATCGCATCATAATTTCCTTTCCCCCAGCTATAACTCTTGCCCTTCAGTATATACCTATCCCTTTCCATCGCTAAAGTAAACGTAACCGAATTGTGGTCACTATCACCAAAGTGCTCACCTCCCTCCAAATTTAACACCTGGTCTGGTTCATTACCCAGTACCAAATCCAATGTGGCCTCGCCTCTTGTTGGTCTATCTACATACTGTGTCAGCAAACCCTCCTGCACACATTGGACAAAAACTGACCCCTCTGAAGTACTCGAACTATAGCTTTTCCAGTCAATTGGATAGCCAATGTTTCCTGTTATTTAAGAAGGGCTGCAAGGATAACCCGGGTAATTATAGGCCTGTGAGCTTAACGTCAGTAATAGTGAAATTGTTGGAGAAGATTCTTAGGGATAGGATCTATAGACATTTGGAACTGAATGGTCTTATTAGCGACAGACAGCATGACTTCGTCGGAGGGAGGTCATGTCTCACCAATTTGATTGAGTTTTTTGAGGAGGTGACAAAAAGGATTGATGAGGGAAGGGCCGTGGATGTTGTCTACGTGGACTTTAGTAAAGCATTTGATAAGGTCCCTCATGACAGGCTGGAGCAAAAGGTTAAATCACACGGGATCAAGGGTGAACGAACTAGATGGATTCAGAACTGGCTTGGTCATAGAAGACAGAGGGTAGCGGTGGAAGGGTGTTTTTCTGAATGGAGGTCTGTAATTAGTGGTGTTCCTCAGGGATCAGTGCTGGGACCTCTGCTGTTTGTAATATATGTAAATAACTTGGAAGAAAACGTAACTGGTCTGTTTAGCAAATTTGCGGATGATAAAAATTGGCGGAGTTGCGGATAGTAATGAAGATTGTCAGAGAATATAGCTGGATATAGATAGGTTGGAAAACTGGGCGGAGAAATGGCAGATGGAATTTAATCCGGACAAATGCAAGGTGATGCATTTTGGTAGATCCAATTCAGGTGGGAGCTATAAAATAAATGGCAGAACCATCAGGAGCCTAGACACACAGAGAGATCTGGGAGTACAGGCCCACAGATCCTTAAAAGAGGCAGCACAGGTGGAAAAGGCAGTGAGGAAAGTATATGGCATGCTTGCCTTCATCGGACGGGGCATTGAGTATAAAAGTTGGCAAATTATGGTACAGTTGTATAAAACATTGGTTCGGCCACATTTGGAATACTGCGTCCAATTCTGGTCACCACACTACCAGAAGGACATGGAGACTTTGGAGAGAGTGCAGAAAAGGTTTGCCAGAATGTTGCCTGGTATGGAGGGTATTAGCTGTGAGGAGAGATTGAATAAACTGGGATTGTTCTCCCTCGAAAGACGGAGGCTGAGGGGCGACCTGATAGAAGTTTATAAAATTATGAGGGACATAGAAAAGGTGAAGAGTTGGAAGCTTTTTCCCAGGGCAGAAATGACAATCACAAGGGGTCACAAGTTCAAGATAAGAGGGGAAAGGTTCAGTGGAGATGTGCGGGGGAAGTTTTTTACACAGAGGGTGGTGGGGGCCTGGAATGCACTGCCAAGTGAGGTGGCTGAGGCAGAAACGTTAGTGATATTTAAGACTCATCTGGATAGAGGGCTATAGGTGGCTAGGACAAGATATAGGGGATAAGACAACATGATCGGTGCAGGCTTGGTGGGCCGAAGGACCTGTTCCTGTGCTGTACTGTTCTTTGTTGTTTGAAGGGTAGGGATGCAATATTCCCAGAGCTGCAGCATGGTATTTGAGATTAAACAAACTATTTTTAACAAGATATTCAAGGATTTGTTGTGTTGAGTTAAACTCTTTCCAGGAACAGAAATGTGGATGGAAGAGCTTGGATATAAATGTATCCTAAATTCGATTTTGTCAGATCAATTAGCAGCTTTTAAAGGGATATTAAACCTGACCTGAAGCAGCAATGGACAAAGTAAAAAACCCCTGTTAATAACAGATTTCCTGCTGAGTGTTTTGCAATGCAACATAAAATAACTCACCGGGGAAATTTACCTCAATAGAAATATTGTGAAAATAATTCAGCAGTTGGTTTAGTTTCCACTACAACAGACAATAAAGCCACTGGTTAAACTGCCAGAAACATACACCAGAATTTTACTGTCTCGCCCACCCGAGGCTCGTAAGACCGCCCCCTGCACCCTTCCCCCCCCCACCCCAGCCCCCCACCCCCCACCCCCGCAGAGGCCAACGGAGAATGCCGTTCTGCGAGCCTCACCCACCCCAATTCCAGGGCGGGCGTGCCAGTAAAATTCCAGCCATAGCGTGGAATTCTCCTAATAAATGGCAAAGTGTCAGGTTCTGACTGAAACTTGATCAATTTCTCTCCAGAAACACAGCCAGGTTTTCACTCCACACCTTCTGACACTTTATCAAAAAGGGGACATACTTGGGGAGTCTTGGGGAGTGAGGCCTAAAGACAATGGTTAGGTCAGCTCTTCAGAGATTGGGGCAGCGTTTGTAAAGTTAAACACCGGCCCCACCAACTGCTCCCACCATGAACGTTGTCCCCACCTGGTGGACAAGAAGTACACCCGCAGTTCTTGACCACACAGGGGCAACCTTTCCCTCAACACTCAATGTATGGGTCACACCACCCACAGCATGCAGGCATCACCCGATCTCCCCATCATCACCAGCATTGGGGAATCATTCCTCCCCCCATCCATCCCCACCCCCACCCATCTACCCACCCCCTAACTACTGTCACAACCTCACCCCCACCATTGTCGCTGTCCCCAACATAATGGAGAGCCCCCAATGGGGCTCTAGAGGCCCCAGCCCTTCCCCATTCTCATGCCCTGGCCACAGGCAGTGCAGGGGCCAGGTTGGCACTACCCTGCCGTGCCCCTGACCACCCGAGGGCTGCACTTATCTCCGAGCCCCCAGTGTGGTTATCCTGACAGCTGGAGAGCACCAGGGTGACAGCGTACCGGTAGGGAGTGGGGGGGAGGGGGTTGGAGGACCTGAAACCCTCAGAAGCAGCAGTTTGAATGTCTGGCCATAACAGAATTTGCGGCCGTGGTGAATGGACCCTGAAACCCCCCTCCTCCATCTCCCCCCTCCCCCCTTCCTCCCCACCTCACCCCCCCACCCCCAATTATCCCCTCCCCCCCGCCCACCCAGAGAAAACAGGAGCAGGAATCTGTCAGGAAATGTCATTCAGCGCCTTCTGTCTGTCTCACTGTTCCACCATGGTGACTGTCTGCTCTTTTACCTCCATTCAATTCTCCCGCACTCTCCCCAAAACCCTTGACACCTTTAGAGTCTGGAAAAATAATTCCCTCTTAAAATGTCACTTAATTTGAACAGTAAGAAGTCCCACAACACCAGGTTAAAGTCCAACAGGTTTATTTGGTAGCAAATACCATAAGCTTTCGGAGCTTGCTGCTCCTTCGTCACATGGAGTGGTCTCTGTTCTCCAACAGTGCACAGACACAGAAATCAAGTTACAGAATACTAATTAGAATGCAAATCTCTACAGCCAGCCAGGTCTTAAAAGGTACAGATAATGTGGTTGGAGGGAACATTAAACACAGGTTAAAGAGATGTGTATTGTCTCCAGACAGAACAGCTGGTGAGATTATGCAAGACCAGGGGCGAGCTGTGGGGGTTACTGATAATGTGACATAAATCCAACATCCCGGTTTAGGCCGTCCTCATGTGTGCGGAACTTGGCTATCAGTTTCTGCTCAGCGACTCTGCACTGTCGTGTGTCGTGAAGGCCGCCTTGGAGAACGCTTACCTGAAGATCCAAGGCTGAATGCCCGTGACTGCTGAAGTGCTCCCCCACAGGAAGAGAACAGTCTTGCCTGGTGATTGTCGAGCGGTGTTCATTCATCCGCTGTCGTAGCGTCTGCATGGTTTCCCCAATGTACCATGCCTCGGGACATCCTTTCCTGCAGCGTATCAGGTAGACAACGTTGGCCGAGTTGCAAGAGTATGTACCGTGTACCTGGTAGATGGTGTTCTCACGTGAGATGATGGCATCCGTGTCGATGAGGATCGCAACAGACACCTCCAGACGCTGAAAGATGCCCTCATAAGAACAGGATATGGCGCTCGACTCATCGATCAACAGTTCCGACGCGCCACAGCGAAAAACCGCACCGACCTCCTCAGAAGACAAACACGGGACACGGTGGACAGAGTACCCTTCGTCGTCCAGTACTTCCCCAGAGCGGAGAAGCTACGGCATCTCCTCTGGAGCCTTCAACATGTCATTGATGAAGACGAACATCTCGCCAAGGCCATCCCCACACCCCCACTTCTTGCCTTCAAACAACCGCACAACCTCAAACAGACCATTGTCCGCAGCAAACTACCCAGCCTTCAGGAGAACAGTGACCATGACACCACACAACCCTGCCACAGCAACCTCTGCAAGACGTGCCGGATCATCGACACGGATGCCATCATCTCACGTGAGAACACCGTCTACCAGGTACACGGTACATACTCTTGCAACTCGGCCAACATTGTCTACCTGATACGCTGCAGGAAAGGATGTCCCGAGGCATGGTACATTGGGGAAACTATGCAGACGCTGCGACAACGGATGAATGAACACCGCTCGACAATCACCAGGCAAGACTGTTCTCTTCCTGTGGGGGAGCACTTCAGCAGTCACGGGCATTCAGCCTTGGATCTTCAGGTAAGCGTTCTCCAAGGCGGCCTTCACGACACACGACAGCGCAGAGTCGCTGAGCAGAAACTGATAGCCAAGTTCCGCACACATGAGGACGGCCTAAACCGGGATGTTGGATTTATGTCACATTATCAGTAACCCCCACAGCTCGCCCCTGGTCTTGCATAATCTCACCAGCTGTTCTGTCTGGAGACAATACACATCTCTTTAACCTGTGTTTAATGTTCCCTCCAACCACATTATCTGTACCTTTTAAGACCTGGCTGGCTGTAGAGATTTGCATTCTAATTAGTATTCTGTAACTTGATTTCTGTGTCTGTGCACTGTTGGAGAACAGAGACCACTCCATGTGATGAAGGAGCAGCAAGCTCCGAAAGCTTATGGTATTTGCTACCAAATAAACCTGTTGGACTTTAACCTGGTGTTGTGAGACTTCTTACTGTGCTTACCCCAGTCCAACGCCGGCATCTCCACATCATGACTTAATTTGAACACAGTTGTTGAGGAATTAACAGAAATGTGGAAAAGTTACAATAACTTCATGAATGATGGGAGAATCGCCCCCTACATTATGTGTCACAATCTTCCATGAATAACTCTTCATAATCTCTCACTCTCAAAGTAAGGTTTATTTATTAGTCACAAGTAAGGCTTACATTAACACTGCAATGAAGTTACTGTGAAATTCCCCTAGTCGCCACAGTCCAACGCCTGTCCGGGTCAATGCACCTAACCAGCACATCTTTCAGAATGTGGGTGGAAACCCATGCAGACATGGGGAGAATGTGCAAACTCCACACAGACAGTGACCCAAGCCAGGAATTGAACCCGGGTCCCTGGTGCTGTGAGGCAGCAGTGCTAATCACTGTGCCACCGCGTCACCTGGTTCTGGCAGAGTTCCACTTTCTGAAGTTATTGACGAAGAATGTTGTCAAATCTGAGATGGAGGCAGCAAAGTTATAATGGGGCAGACATGCTCCGAGAAAGGATTCTAGAACAAGAATGTGTAAAGCGGCTTCCATTGTTCCTCTCTCGGACATGGTAGACAATATTGCTTTTTTACATGGTTTGCTCTTAATTCCCTTAAGAAGAACATGCAGCAACTAACGTGAACATCCTGTGGACATACATGTTACACCAGAGGATTAAACTAGGCTCATGTGGCTCGGGGGAAATCTCTGTTACTGCCCTGAAGAAATATTTATCTGAAGGGACATTGTTCATAGGTGTGTGCAGTCACTTTAAAGGAAAGGTGTGGTTTTATGTATGATACAGGTCTCAGGTGCATTATAAAATATGCAGCACATAATGATTCAACTATGTGTTATAATTAATCCATAAAGCACCCTCTAATATCTCCAGAACAACACAAAGGTCTTCACAACTAATGTTACAAATATTTAAAATGCAGTTTTAAAATAATCAATTTCTAATATTTTTCAACATAGATCAGGACACAAGAATTCAGAGCAGCAGTAGGCCATTTGGCCCCTCAAACCTGCTCCGCCAATCGATAAGATCATGGCTACCATGATTGTGGTCTCAACTCCCTTATCCATTCCAACTCCCCCAACCGTCCCAACTCCACCCATCTGTCCCAACTCCCCCACCCATCCCCCCACCCATCCCAACTCCACCTACCTGTCTGTGTTCCATAACCTTCAACTCGTGTTTATCAATAGTTTGTATAACTAACCTGGAATTAATTCAATGCCCGGTCTCCACCTGCTTTCTGGGGAAGAGAATTCCAAAGACCAATGACACTGAGAAAAAAGAAAAGAACAAAGAACAGTACAGCACAGGAACAGGCCCTTCGGCCCACCAAGTCTGTGCCGACACAGATGTCTCTCTAATCTAATATTTTCTTGCCTCTATGTGGTCCATATCCCTCTATTCCCGGCCTATTCATGTATCTATCCAGATGCCTCTTGAACATTGTTATACAATCTGCCTCCACCACCTCCTCCAGCAACACATTCCAGGCACTCACCACCCTCTGTGTGAAAAACTTGCCCCTTACATCTCTTTTAAATGTTCCCCCTCTCACTTTCAATCTATGCCCCTGAGTAATTAACCCTTCGACCCTGGCAAAAAGACTCTGACTATCCACTTTATCCAAGCCTGTCAATCTTGTAAACCTCTATCAGGTCCCCCTTCATCCTCTGACGCTCCAATGAAAACAATCCAAGTTCGTTCAACCTTCCTTCATAGTCCATATCCTCCAAATCAGGCAACATCCTGGTAAATCTCTTCTGCACTCTTTCCAATGCATCCACATCCTTCCGGTAGTGTGGTGACCAGAATTGTACACAATACTCCATGCAGCCTAACCAAAGTCTCATACAGCTGCAACATGATTTTCCAATTCCTATACTCAATGCCCTGACCGATGAAGGCCAGCATGCCATACGCTTTCTTGACCACCTTGTCCAATTGAGTTGCCACTTTCAGGGAACTGTGGATCTGCATGCCGAGATCCCTCTGTATGCTAATATTTCTAAGGGCTCTACCATTTACTGTATACTTTCCTTCTGCAGTAGAATTTCCAAATCGCATCACCTCACATTTGTCCGGGTTAAGTTCCATTTGCCATCTTTCGGCCCAGGTCTCCAGCCGATTTATATCCTGCTGTATCCTCTGACAATCCTCCTCATTATCCGTTACCCAATTTTTGTATCATCTGCAAATTTACTAATCAGACCACCTACATTTCCCTCCAAATCAGAGGTCCAGCACTGATCCCTGTGGAATGCTGCTTGTCACAGACCTCCAGTTAGAAAAGTACCCTTCCACTGCTACTCTCTGCTTTCTGTGCCCAAGACAGTTTTGTATCCATCTTACCAGCTCACCTCGGATCCCATATAACTTCACCTTCTGTATCAGCCTGCCATGAGGAACCTTAGAAACATAGAAACATAGAAAACTACAGCACAAAACAGGACCTTCGGCCTCACAAGTTGTGCCGAACATATCCCTACCTTTTAGGCGTACCTATAACCCTCCATCCTATTAAGTCCCATGTACTCATCCAGGAGTCTCTTAAAAGACCCTATTGAGTTTGCCTCCACCACCACTGACGGCAGCCGATTCCACTCGCCCACCACCCTCTGTGTGAAAAACTTCCCTCGAACATTTCCCCTGTACCTACCCCCCAGCACCTTAAACCTGTGTCCTCTCGTAGCAGCCATTTCCATCCTGGGAAAAAGCCTCTGAGAGTCCACCCGATCTATGCCTCTCAACATCTGAGATACCTCTATTAGGTCTCCTCTCATCCTACGTCTCTCCAAGGAGGAAAGACCGAGCTCCCTCAGCCTATCCTCATAAGGCATGCCACTCAATCCAGGCAACATCCTTGGAAATCTCCTCTGCACCCTTTCAATCTTTTCCACATCCTTCCTGTAATGAGGCGACCAGAACTGAGCACAGTACTCCAAGTGGGGTCTGACGAGGGTCTTATATAGCTGCATCATTATCCCTGGACTCCTAAACTCAATCCCTCGATTGATAAAGGCCAGCACACCATACACCTTCTTAACCACCTCCTCCACCTGCGGGGCCGATTTTAGAGTCCTATGGACCCGGACCCCAAGGTCCTTCTGATCCTCTACAGTACTAAGAGTCTTTCCCTTTATATTGTACTCCTTCATCCCATTTGACCTGCCAAAATGGACCACTACACATTTATCTGGGTTGAAGTCCATCTGCCACTTCTCCGCCCAGTCTTGCATCCTATCTATGTCCCTCTGTAACTTCTGACATCCCTCCAGACTATCCACAACCCCACCAACCTTTGTGTCGTCAGCAAACTTACCAACCCATCCCTCCACTTCCTCATCCAGGTCATTTATGAAAATGACAAACAGCAAGGGTCCCAGAACAGATCCCTGGGGCACACCACTGGTGACGGACCTCCAATTAAAAAAAGACCCATCTATACCCACTCTCTGCCTCCTTTGGGCAAGGTGAACAGAATTCCCACTCACCTGAAGAAGGGGCTTCGAGCTCCGAAAGCTTGTGTGGCTTTTGCTACCAAATAAACCTGTTGGACTTTAACCTGGTGTTGCTAAACTTCTTACTGTCCTTTGGGCAAGCCAGTTCTGGATCCACAGGGCAGCAGCCCCTTGGATCCCATGCCCTCTCACTTTTTCCAGAAGCCTTGCATGGGGGACCTTATCGAACGCCTTGCTAAAATCCATATAAACCACATCTACCGCTTTCCTTTCGTCAATGTGTTTAGTCACATTTTCAAAGAACTCCACCAGGCTCGTAAAGCACGATCTGCCTTTGACAAAGCCATGCTGAGTATTCTTGAGCATACTAAACCTCTCTAAATGCTCATAAATCTTGTCCCTTAGGATCTTCTCCAACAGCTTACCAACCACTGAGGTTAGACTCACCGGTCGGTAATTTCCTGGGCTATCCCTATTCCCCTTCTTGAAAATAGGAACCACATCTGCAATCCTCCAATCCTCTGGCACCTCTCCCATCTCCAGCGACGACGCAAAGATCATCGCCAGAGGCTCTGCAATCTCTTCCCTCACAGTAACCTGGGGGACATCCCATCCAGACCCGGCGACTTATCTATCTTGATGCCATTCAAAGATTCCAGCACAACCTCTTTACTAAAGACTTTACGAAGATCCATGTATACATCATCCACTGCCCTGCCCTGATCAATATTTTTGGTCACTTCCTCAAAGAACTCACCAAGTTTGTGAGACACGACCTCCCCTTCACAAAACCATGCTGCCTATCACTAATAAGCCTATTCTCTTCCAGTTGTGAGTACATCATGTCCCTAAGAATCTTCTCCAATAATTTCACCACCACTCAAGTGACGCTCACAGACCTGTAATTTCCCAGATTGTCTCTTCTGCCTTTCTTAAACAGAGGAACAACGTTAGCTACTCTCCAATCATCTGGTACCTCACCCGTAACTAAAGAGGATACAAAGATTTTGGCCAAGGCCTCAGCAATTTCTTCCCTTGCCTCACTCAGTATTTTGGGATAGACCCTATCTGGCCCTGGGGACTTGTCTTAATGTTTTTCAAAATCTCCAATACCTCCTCCCTTTTTAACTCAACATGTCCTAGACTGTCAACATCCTCCTTTCTACACTCACCATCCACCACATCCTTCTCCTTTGAGAATACTGATGCAAAGTACTCATTAAGGACCTCACCCACCTCATCTGGCTCCACACACAAATTCCCTCCACTGTCCTTGAGTGGACCTATCCTTTCCTTAACTACCCTGTTCCTCCTTATATACGCAAAAAAAGCCTTGGGATTCTCCTTAATCCTGCCTGCCAGGGACATTTCATGGTCTCTTTTCGTCCTCCTAAGTCCCTGTTTAAGCTCTTTCCCCCTACCTTTATATTCCTCAAGAATATTGTTTAAGAAGGGTAGCAGGGATAACCCAGGAAATTATAGGCCGGTGAGCTTGACATCCGTGGTAGGGAAGTTGGTGGAGAGGATTCTTAGAGACAGGATGTATGTGCATTTAGAACGGAACAATCTCATTAGTGACAGACAGTATGGTTTTGTAAGAGGGAGGTCGTGCCTTACAAATTTGGTGGAGTTTTTTGAGGAAGTGACAAAAACGGTTGATGAAGGAAGGGCCGTGGTTGTCGTCTATATGGATTTCAGTAAGGCATTTGACAAAGTCCCACATGGCAGGTTGGTTAAGAAGGTTAAGGCTCATGGGATACAAGGAGAAGTGGCTAGATGGGTGGAGAACTGGCTTGGCCATAGGAGACATAGGGTAGTGGTCGAAGGGTCTTTTTCCGGCTGGAGGTTTGTGACCAGTGGTGTTCCGCAGGGCTCTGTACTGGGACCTCTGCTATTTGTGATATATATAAATGATTTGGAAGAAGGTGTAACTGGTGTAATCAGCACGTTTGCGGATGACACGAAGATGGCTGGACTTGCGGATAGCGAAGAGCATTGTCGGGCAATACAGCAGGATATAGATAGGCTGGAAAATTGGGCGGAGAGGTGGCAGATGGAGTTAAATCCGGATAAATGCGAAGTGATGCATTTTGGAAGAAATAATGTAGGGAGGAGTTATATAATAAATGGCAGAGTCATCAGGAGTATAGAAACACAGAGGGACCTAGGTGTGCAAGTCTACAAATCCTTGAAGGTGGCAACAATCCTTGAAGTGTTCCTCTGGGAGCGGACCTGCGGGGTGGAGACTGTGAGCGGTGAGAGAGAGAGCGCGGACTGTGAGTAAATTCTGGGTTTTTTTTTTGTCTAATTTTCGGGAGGTTTTTTGTAATTAACGGAAACCGGAAGGCCGCATCGCGAAGCCTGCCGGTAGCTGTAGTTTTTTTTTTCTCTCGGGCCCCGAGCCCTATAAATTGGTGCAGAGGAGATACCCGATCCTCTACACTGGTAGAGGATCCCACCCTTCCATCCTCCTCTAACCTAATTATAAGTGTGGGGAAGTTTTTTGTTTTTCTTTTTTTCTTGCTGGTAATGGCTTCAGGGATGGCAGTTCAGGCAGTATGCTGCATCTCCTGTGGGATGTATGTGGTGAGGAAATCCAGTAGTGTTTCAGGAGATTTTAGTTGTAAGAAGTGCATTAGATTGCAGCTTCTGGAGAAGCGTGTAAAGGAGCTGGAGGGGGAGTTAGAGGAACTCCGCATAATTCGGGAGGCGGAGGTGGAAGTTGATAGGAGTTATAGAGAAATAGTAACTCCTAGAAATGAGGCTTGGGTCAATGCCAGGAGGAGGGGTAAGAAGCAATCGGGAAGACAATCCCCTGGGGCGGATCCCCTCCATAATAGGTTTTCGGTGCTGGAGGCTACAGTTGAGGAGGAATCAACTGAGCATAGAGAGCAGATCTCTGGGGGTGAGCCGAGTGAGAAAGCTCAGGTGGTTAGGGGCTGTAAAAGACTGGGCCTTGTGATTGGGGACTCCACAATTAAGGGGACAGATAGGAGGGTCGGAACTAAAGGTAGGGACTCAGGGTTGGTGTGTTGCCTACCAGGGGCTGGGGTCCGGGATGTGTCTGACAGGGTATTCAGGACTCTTAGGGGGGAGGGAGATAAACCACAAGTTATTGCACATGTGGGAACACACGACATAGGGAGGATAGGGGAAGGGGATATTAGGCAGGGATTTATGGAGTTGGGGTGGAAACTAAAGGCCAAGACTGACAGAGTGGTTATCTCTGGACTCTTGCCTGTACCACGGGATAGTTTAGAGAGGAATAGGGAGAGGGAAGGTTTGAATTCATGGCTGAGGGGATGGTGCAGGAGGGAGGGGTTCAGGTACTTAAGCAATTGGGGCTCGTACTGGGGAAGGTGTGACCTCTATGAGAAGGATGGTCTACACCTTAATCAGAAGGGGACCAATATCCTGGGGGGTAAATTTGCTAAGGCCATGCAGGGAGGTTTAAACTGATTCGGGGGGGGGGAGGGATCCTGAGTAGTGGGGCTGAAAGTGAGGGATGCATGGATGGGGACTGCAATGCACGGCATTGCAGAGGTGGGGTGGAGCAGGGTTTGAAATGTGTATACTTCAATGCCAGGAGTATTCGCAATAAAGTGGGTGAACTTGCAGCGTGGATCAGTACCTGGGACTTCGATGTTGTGGCTATTTCAGAGACATGGATAGAGCAGGGGCAGGAATGGATGCTGCAGGTCCCGGGGTTCAAATGTTTTAGTCGAAGTAGGGAAGGAGGTAGAAGAGGGGGAGGGGTAGCATTATTGGTCAGAGATTGTATCACAGTGTCAGAGAGGAGGTTTGATGAGGACTTATCTGTTGAGGTAGTATGGGCGGAGATTAGAAATAGGAGAGGAGAGGTCACCTTGTTGGGAGTCTTTTATAGACCTCCTAAAAGTTCTAGAGAGGTTGAGGAAAGGATTGCGGAGTCAATCCTGCTTAGGAGTGAAAGTAATAGGGCAATTGTTATGGGGGATTTTAACTTGACTAATATTGACTGGAATTGTTATAGCTCTAGCTCGTTAGAGGGGTCAGTTTTTGTTCAAAGCGTGCAAGAAGGTTTTTTGACTCAGTATGTAGACAGGCCAACTAGAGGTGAGGCTATATTGGATCTGGTGCTGGGAAATGAGCCAGACCAGGTGCTAGACTTGGAAGTTGGTGTGCATTTTGGTGATAGTGACCACAATTCGGTTACGTTCACCTTAGTGATGGAAAGGGATAGGCATGAACCTCGGGCCAGTGGTTTTAGCTGGGGGAAGGGTAATTATAAGGCTATTAGGAGAGAATTAGGAAACATAGGTTGGACTAGGAGATGACAGGGACTGGGAACGTCCGACATGTGGAGTTTTTTCAAGGAGCAGCTACTGCGAGTCTGTGATAGGTATGTCCCTGTCAGGCAAGGAGGAATTGGTAGGGCTAGGGAACCGTGGTGCACCAAAAAAGTTTCTTTGTTGGTTAAAAAGAAAAAGGAGGCTTATGTTCGGATGAGACGTGAGCACTCGGGTAGTGCACTAGAAAGCTTTAGATTGGCTAAGAGGGAGTTGAAGAGCGAGCTTAGAAGGGCTAAAAGGGGACATGAGAAGACTTTGGCGGATAGGGTTAAAGAGAATCCTAAGGCGTTCTATAGGTATGTCAAGAACAGAAGGTTGGTTAGGGCAAGTTTAGGGCCAGTTATAGATGGCAGAGGGAAGTTATGTGTGGAACCGGAGGAGATTGGTGAAGCATTGAACCAATATTTCTCTTCGGTGTTCACGCAAGGGGACATGAATATAGCTGAGGAGGACACTGGGTTGCAGGGGAGTAGAATAGACAGTATTACAGTTGATAAGGAGGATGTGCAGGATATTCTGGAGGGTCTGAAAATAGATAAATCCCCTGGTCCGGATGGGATTTATCCAAGGATTCTCTGGGAGGCAAGAGAAGTGATTGCAGAGCCTCTGGCTCTGATCTTCAGGTCGTCGTTGGCCTCTGGTATAGTACCAGAAGATTGGAGGTTAGCGAATGTTGTCCCATTGTTTAAGAAGGGGAACAGAGACTTCCCCGGGAATTATAGACCGGTGAGTCTCACTTCTGTTGTCGGCAAGATGTTGGAAAAAATTATAAGGGATAGGATTTATAGTTATTTGGAGAGTAATGAATTGATAGGTGATAGTCAGCATGGTTTTGTGGCAGGTAGGTCGTGCCTTACTAACCTTATTGAGTTTTTTGAGAAAGTGACCAAGGAGGTGGATGGGGGCAAGGCAGTGGACGTGGTATATATGGATTTTAGTAAGGCGTTTGATAAGGTTCACCATGGTAGGCTTCTGCAGAAAATGCAGATGTATGGGATTGGGGGTGATCTAGGAAATTGGATCAGGAATTGGCTAGCGGATAGGAAACAGAGGGTGGTGGTTGATAGTAAATATTCATCATGGAGTGCGGTTACAAGTGGTGTACCTCAGGGATCTGTTTTGGGGCCACTGCTGTTTGTAATATTTATTAATGATCTGGATGAGGGTATAGTTGGGTGGATTAGCAAATTTGCTGATGACACCAAAGTCGGTGGTGTGGTAGACAGTGAGGAAGGGTGTCGTAGTTTGCAGGAAGACTTAGACAGGTTGCAAAGTTGGGCCGAGAGGTGGCGGATGGAGTTTAATGCGGAGAAGTGTGAGGTAATTCACTTTGGTAGGAATAACAGATGTGTTGAGTATAGGGCTAACGGGAGGACTTTGAATAGTGTGGAGGAGCAGAGGGATCTAGGTGTATGTGTGCATAGATCCCTGAAAGTTGGGAATCAAGTAGATAAGGTTGTTAAGAAGGCATATGGTGTCTTGGCGTTTATTGGTAGGGGGATTGAATTTAGGAGTCGTAGCGTTATGTTGCAACTGTACACAACTCTGGTGCGGCCGCACTTGGAGTACTGTGTGCAGTTCTGGTCCCCACATTACAGGAAGGATGTGGAGGCTTTGGAGAGGGTGCAGAGGAGGTTTACCAGGATGTTGCCTGGTATGGAGGGGAGATCCTATGAGGAGAGGCTGAGGGATTTGGGATTGTTTTCGCTGGAAAGGCGGCGGCTAAGAGGGGATCTTATTGAAACATATAAGATGATTAGAGGTTTAGATAGGGTGGATAGTGATAGCCTTTTTCCTCTGATGGAGAAATCCAGCACGAGGGGGCATGGCTTTAAATTGAGGGGGGGTAGTTATAGAACCGATGTCAGGGGTAGGTTCTTTACCCAGAGGGTGGTGAGGGATTGGAATGCCCTGCCAGCATCAGTTGTAAATGCGCCTAGTTTGGGGGCGTTTAAGAGATCCGTAGATAGGTTCATGGACGAAAAGAAATTGGTTTAGGTTGGAGGGTCACAGTTTTTTTTTAACTGGTCGGTGCAACATCGTGGGCCGAAGGGCCTGTTCTGCGCTGTAATGTTCTATGTTCTATGTTCTAACACAGGTGGAGAAGGCGGTGAAGAAGGCATATGGTATGCTTGCCTTTATAGGACGGGGTATAGAGTATAAAAGCTGGAGTCTGATGATGCAGCTGTATAGAACGCTGGTTAGGCCACATTTGGAGTACTGCGTCCAGTTCTGGTCGCCGCACTACCAGAAGGACGTGGAGGCGTTAGAGAGAGTGCAGAGAAGGTTTACCAGGATGTTGCCTGGTATGGAGGGTCTTAGCTATGAGGAGAGATTGGGTAGACTGGGGTTGTTCTCCTTGGAAAGACGGAGAATGAGGGGAGATCTAATAGAGGTGTACAAGATTATGAAGGGGATAGATAGGGTGAACAGTGGGAAGCTTTTTCCCAGGTCAGAGGTGACGATCACGAGGGGTCACGGGCTCAAGGTGAGAGGGGCGAAGTATAACTCGGATATCAGAGGGACTTTTTTTACACAGAGGGTGGTGGGGGCCTGGAATGCGCTGCCAAGTAGGGTGGTGGAGGCAGGCACGCTGACATCGTTTAAGACTTACCTGGATAGTCACATGAGCAGCCTGGGAATGGAGGGATACAAACGATTGGTCTAGTTGGACCAAGGAGCGGCTCAGGCTTGGAGGGCCGAAGGGCCTGTTTCCTGTGCTGTACTGTTCTTTGTTCTTTGTTCTTTGAGCCTTATCCATTTTCAATTTCCTGAAATTTATGTATGCCTCCTTTTTCACTAAACTCACAATCTCTCTTGTCACCCAGGCTTCCTGAATCTTGCCATCTTTATCCTTCATTTTTACAGGGATATACTTGTCCTGAATTGTTAACAACTGATTTTTAAAAGACTCACACAGATCGGATGTGGATTTAACCTCAAACAGCTGCCCCAATCTACATTCCCAAGCTCCTGCCTAATACTGTCGTAGTTAGCCTTCCCCCAGTTTAGTACTTACACTCTGGGACTACTTCTATCCTTTTCTACAAGTATCTTGAATTGTGATCACTGTTCCCAAAATGGTCCCCCAGAGACATCAACCACCTGTCCGGGCTCATTTCCCAGAACCAGGTGTAAGATCCATCCTTGAAGGTGACGTCATAGGTGGAGAAGGTAGTGAATAAGGCATATGGCATGCTTGCCTTTATAGGACAGGGCATAGAGTACATAAAAGTTGGGGTCTGATGTTGCAGTTGTATAGAACGTTGGTTCGGCTGCATTTGGAATACTGCGCCCAGTTCTGGTCGCCACACTACCAGAAGGACGTGGAGGCTTTAGAGAGAGTGCAGAGGAGGTTTACCAGGATGTTGCCTGGTATGGAAGGGCTTAGTTATGAGGAGAGATTGGGTAAACTGGGGTTGTTCTCAGTGGAAAGACGGAGGATAAGGGGTGACCTAATAGAGGTGTATAAAATTATGAAAGGCATGGATAGGGTGAACGGTGGGAAGCTTTTCCCCAGGTCGGTGGTGACGTTCACGAGGGGTCATAGGTTCAAGGTGAGGGGGGGGAGGTTTAACACGGATATCAGAAGGACGTATTTTACACAGAGGGTGGTGGGGGCCTGGAATGCGCTGCCGGGCAAGGTGGTGGAGGCGGACACACTGGGAACGTTTAAGACTTATCTAGATCGCCACATGAACGGAGTGGGAATGGAGGGATACAAAAGAATGGTCTAGTTTGGACCAGGGAGCGGCGCGGTCTTGGAGGGCCGAAGGGCCTGTTCCTGTGCTGTATTGTTCTTTGTTCTTTGTTCCGGAGATGGACTATCTACATATTACCTGAGGAAGCACTCTTGGACACACTGAACAAACTCTGCACCATCCAAGACCCGGGCACTAGAGGAAGCCCAGTCTGTGTCGGGGAAGTTAAAATCACCCATCACAACAACCCTGTTGTTTTTACACCTTCCCATAATCTGCTGACATATCAGTTCCTCCACTTCATGCTGGCCGTTGGGAGGTCTGTAGTACAACCCCAACAGTGTGATTGCACTGCTCCTGTTCCTGAGTTCTACCCATATGGCCTCACTGCATGATCCCACTAAGGTCCCTCTGTATAGCTGTGACATTCCCCCGAATCAGTAAACCAACACCCCCACCTCTTTTGTCACCCTCTCTATCTTGCCTGAAGCATCTAAATCCTGGAATGCTAAACCGCTGGTCCTGCCCTTCTTTCATCCAAGTCTCCGTAATGGAGGGGTAGCATTATTGGTCAGAGATTGTATCACAGTGTCAGAGAGGAGGTTTGATGAGGACTTATCTGTTGAGGTAGTATGGGCGGAGATTAGAAATAGGAGAGGAGAGGTCACCCTGTTGGGAGTCTTTTATAGACCTCCTAAAAGTTCTAGAGAGGTTGAGGAAAGGATTGCGGAGTCAATCCTGCTTAGGAGTGAAAGTAATAGGGCAATTGTTATGGGGGATTTTAACTTGACTAATATTGACTGGAATTGTTATAGCTCTAGCTCGTTAGAGGGGTCAGTTTTTGTTCAAAGCGTGCAGGAAGGTTTTTTGACTCAGTATGTAGACAGGCCAACTAGAGGTGAGGCTATATTGGATCTGGTGCTGGGAAATGAGCCAGACCAGGTGCTAGACTTGGAAGTTGGTGTGCATTTTAGTGATAGTGACCACAATTCGGTTACGTTCACCTTAGTGATGGAAAGGGATAGGCATGAACCTCGGGCCAGTGGTTTTAGCTGGGGGAAGGGTAATTATGAGGCTATTAGGAGAGAATTAGGAAACATAGGTTGGACTAGGAGATGACAGGGACTGGGAACGTCCGACATGTGGAGTTTTTTCAAGGAGCAGCTACTGCGAGTCTGTGACAGGTATGTCCCTGTCAGGCAAGGAGGAATTGGTAGGGCTAGGGAACCGTGGTGCACCAAAAAAGTTTCTTTGTTGGTTAAAAAGAAAAAGGAGGCTTATGTTCGGATGAGACGTGAGCACTCGGGTAGTGCACTAGAAAGCTTTAGATTGGCTAAGAGGGAGTTGAAGAGCGAGCTTAGAAGGGCTAAAAGGGGACATGAGAAGACTTTGGCGGATAGGGTTAAAGAGAATCCTAAGGCGTTCTATAGGTATGTCAAGAACAGAAGGTTGGTTAGGGCAAGTTTAGGGCCAGTTATAGATGGCAGAGGGAAGTTATGTGTGGAACCGGAGGAGATTGGTGAAGCATTGAACCAATATTTCTCTTCGGTGTTCACGCAAGGGGACATGAATATAGCTGAGGAGGACACTGGGTTGCAGGGGAGTAGAATAGACAGTATTACAGTTGATAAGGAGGATGTGCAGGATATTCTGGAGGGTCTGAAAATAGATAAATCCCCTGGTCCGGATGGGATTTATCCAAGGATTCTCTGGGAGGCAAGAGAAGTGATTGCAGAGCCTCTGGCTCTGATCTTCAGGTCGTCGTTGGCCTCTGGTATAGTACCAGAAGATTGGAGGTTAGCGAATGTTGTCCCATTGTTTAAGAAGGGGAACAGAGACTTCCCCGGGAATTATAGACCGGTGAGTCTCACTTCTGTTGTCGGCAAGATGTTGGAAAAAATTATAAGGGATAGGATTTATAGTTATTTGGAGAGTAATGAATTGATAGGTGATAGGCAGGTAGGTCGTGCCTTACTAACCTTATTGAGTTTTTTGAGAAAGTGACCAAGGAGGTGGATGGGGGCAAGGCAGTGGACGTGGTATATATGGATTTTAGTAAGGCGTTTGATAAGGTTCACCATGGTAGGCTTCTGCAGAAAATGCAGATGTATGGGATTGGGGGTGATCTAGGAAATTGGATCAGGAATTGGCTAGCGGATAGGAAACAGAGGGTGGTGGTTGATAGTAAATATTCATCATGGAGTGCGGTTACAAGTGGTGTACCTCAGGGATCTGTTTTGGGGCCACTGCTGTTTGTAATATTTATTAATGATCTGGATGAGGGTATAGTTGGGTGGATTAGCAAATTTGCTGATGACACCAAAGTCGGTGGTGTGGTAGACAGTGAGGAAGGGTGTCGTAGTTTGCAGGAAGACTTAGACAGGTTGCAAAGTTGGGCCGAGAGGTGGCGGATGGAGTTTAATGCGGAGAAGTGTGAGGTAATTCACTTTGGTAGGAATAACAGATGTGTTGAGTATAGGGCTAACGGGAGGACTTTGAATAGTGTGGAGGAGCAGAGGGATCTAGGTGTATGTGTGCATAGATCCCTGAAAGTTGGGAATCAAGTAGATAAGGTTGTTAAGAAGGCATATGGTGTCTTGGCGTTTATTGGTAGGGGGATTGAATTTAGGAGTCGTAGCGTTATGTTGCAACTGTACACAACTCTGGTGCGGCCGCACTTGGAGTACTGTGTGCAGTTCTGGTCCCCACATTACAGGAAGGATGTGGAGGCTTTGGAGAGGGTGCAGAGGAGGTTTACCAGGATGTTGCCTGGTATGGAGGGGAGATCCTATGAGGAGAGGCTGAGGGATTTGGGATTGTTTTCGCTGGAAAGGCGGCGGCTAAGAGGGGATCTTATTGAAACATATAAGATGATTAGAGGTTTAGATAGGGTGGATAGTGATAGCCTTTTTCCTCTGATGGAGAAATCCAGCACGAGGGGGCATGGCTTTAAATTGAGGGGGGGTAGTTATAGAACCGATGTCAGGGGTAGGTTCTTTACCCAGAGGGTGGTGAGGGATTGGAATGCCCTGCCAGCATCAGTAGTAAATGCGCCTAGTTTGGGGGCGTTTAAGAGATCCGTAGATAGGTTCATGGACGAAAAGAAATTGGTTTAGGTTGGAGGGTCACAGTTTTGTTTTTTTTTTTAACTGGTCGGTGCAACATCGTGGGCCGAAGGGCCTGTTCTGCGCCGTAATGTTCTAATTGCCACAACATCATAATTCCATGTAGTGATCCAAGCTTTAAATTCATCCGCCTTACCTGTCATACTCCTTGCGTTAAAGCAAACACACCTCAGACCATCTGTCCTGTTATGTATTGTACACTCTCCCTGTGTTTTATTTCTCTCAGCCTTACTGGACCCATTCACTGAGTTCTCCACAGTCTCTGTACTCTGTACTGTGGCCCTTTTTAATTTTTGTCTTTGGTTTCTTTGCCTTCCACTTTTCCCCTTACTGGCTTTTGTTTCTGTTCCCACTTTACTTCCCTCTGACTTCCTGCATTGGTTCCCATCCCCCTGCCACATTAGTTTAAACCCTCCCCAACAGCACAAGCAAACACTCCCCTTAGGACGTTTGTTCCAGTCCTGCCCAAGTGCAGACCGTCTGATTTGTACTGGTCCCACCTCCCCCCTGAACCGGTTCCAATGTCCCAGGAATTTGAATCCCTCCCTCATGTCACATATTCATCTTAGCTATCATGACATTCTTACTCTGACTAGCACGTGGCACTGGTAGCAATCCTGAGATTACTGCCTTTGAGGTCCTACTTTTTAAGATTAACTCCTAACTCCCTAAATTCAGCTTGTAGGACCTCATCCTGTTTTTTTACCTATATCGTTGGTGCCTATATGCACCCAATAGCTGGCTATTCACCCTCCCCCTCCAGAATGCCCTGCAGCTGCTCCGAGATATCCTTGACCCTTGCACCAGGGAAGCAACACACCATCCTGGAGTCTCGTTTGCGTCTGCAGAAACTCCTGTCTATTCCCCTTACAATTGAGTCTCCTATCACAATAGCTCTGCCACTCTTTTTCCTGCCCTCCTGTGCAGCAGAGCCAGTCACGGTGCCATGAACCTGGCTGCTGCCACCTTCCTCTGGTGAGCCATCTCCCTCAACAGTATCCAAAGCAGTAGCTGGAATTTTACCGCCTCGCCTGCCCGAGGCTCGTAAGATCCCGTCCGGGGCCAACGGAGAATGCCATTCTGCGAGCCTCCGGGGCGGGCGTGCCAGTAACATTCCGGCAAGTATATCTGTTTTGGAGGGAGATGACCACAGGGGACCCCTGCACTGCCTTCCTACTCTTCCTCTGTCTGCTGGTCACCCATTCCTTATCTCCCTCAGTAATTTTTATCTGCAGTGTGACCAACTCACTGAACGTGCTATCCACGACTTCCTCAGCATCGTGGATGCTCCAAAGTGACTCCATCCGCAGCTCTAGAACCGTCAAGCGGTCTAACAGGAGCTGCAGTTGGACACAATTCCTGCACGTGAAGGAGACAAGGACACCGGAAGGGTCCCTGAATTCTCACATCGCACAAGAAGAGCGTGACACGGGTCTGGGATCTCCTGCTTTGACTTCACCCTTAAGTTAACTTACAACAACAATAACAACAACAACAACTGCAATGCCAACGGAATAAAGAAAAGAAAAACCACTTACCAATCACCAGCCAATCATTTACCTGCTGGCTGTGACGTCATGGCTCAATTTCTTTCTCCCTCTCACTTGCCCTCAAGTCTCTCCTCAGGTCCGCCTCTCCACCACTCCCAAAGATGAGCACTTCTTTCTCCTTGGCACCGAATTCCCGATACCCTCTCTCTGACTGAATCTCACTCTGGCTGCAATCTCGCTCCCACTGGCATGTGCAAGCTCTCCAAAACTCTCCTTCCCTCTCTCTTCCAGAGACTTCTATTTTTTACACTATATAACCCAGATCGAGATTCTTCCACAAGAAGAAACATCTTTTCAGCATCCACCCTGTCAAGTCCCCTCAAGTTTGAATAAGATCTCCTCTTTCCTTCTGAACTCTAATGGGTTTAGGCCCAACCGTTTAACCTTTCCTCATAAAATAAGCCCTTCATCCCAGTAATTGGGGGAAAAGTCTCCACTGTTTGGAGTCATACCTGATATAAAGTAAGATGATTGTGCTGATTGGATGTCAACCATCTCAGCTCCAGGACAGCTCTGCCGGAGTCCCTCAGGGTAGGGTCCGAGGCCCAACCATCTTCAGCTGCTTCATCAATGACCTTCCGTCCATTATAAGGTCAAAAGTGGGGATGTTTGCTGATGATTGCACAATGTTCAGCACCATTTATGACTCCTCAGATACTGAAGCAGTCCACGTCCAAATACAGCAAGACTTGGACAGACAAGCAGCAAATAACATTCATGCCACACAGGTGCCAGGCAATGACCATCTCCAACAAGAGAAGATCTAACCATTGCCCCATGACATTCAATGGCATTTCTCTTACTGACTCCTACCACCCCCCTCACCCTCCATCAACATCATGGGGTCACCATTGATCAAATACTGAACTGGACTAGCCGTATAAACACTGCAGACTCAAGAGCTACCATCTAGAAGGACAAGGGCAGCAGATACACGGGAACACCACCACCTGCATGTTCACACTGTGTCCTGACTCGGAAATATAACACCATTCCTTCCCAGTCACTGCGTCAAAATCCTGGACCTTCCCCCCCAACTAACAACACTGTGGGTGTACCTATCCCATATGAACTGCAGCGGTTCAAGAAGGCAGCTCACCACCACCTTCTCAAGAGTAATTAGGGATGGATAATAAATGCTGGTCTAGTCTGCAATGCCCACATCCCATAAATGAATTTATAAAGAAAATAAACTTTTCACCTGGTTTAATGGGTCAATACTGAGGGAGTGCCGCACTGTCAGAGGGTCAGTACTGAGGGAGTGCTGCACTGTCAGAGGGTCAATACTGAGGGAATGCCACACTGTCAGAGGGTCAGTACTGAGGGAGGGCTGCACTGTCAGAGGGTCAGTGCTGAGGGAGTGCCGCACTGTCAGAGGGTCAGTACTGAGGGAGTGCCGCACTGTCAGAGGGTCAGTACTGAGGGAGT
The DNA here is from genome assembly GCF_964213995.1 of Mustelus asterias. Lineage (NCBI taxonomy): Eukaryota > Metazoa > Chordata > Chondrichthyes > Carcharhiniformes > Triakidae > Mustelus > Mustelus asterias. Next base: position 167,705,758 of record NC_135802.1, read on the forward strand.
GCTGCACTGTCAGAGGGTCAGTGCTGAGGGAGTGCCGCACTGTCAGAGGGTCAATACTGAGGGAGTGCCGTACTGTCAGAGGGGCAATACTGAGGGAGTGCCACACTGTCAGAGGGTCAGTACTGAGGGAGTGCCGCACTGTCAGAGGGTCAGTACTGAGGGAGCGCCGCACTGTCAGAGGGTCAGTACTGAGGGAGCGCCGCACTGTCAGAGGGTCAGTACTGAGGGAGTGCCACACTGTCAGAGGGTCAGTACTGAGGGAGTGCCGCACTGTCAGAGGGTCAGTACTGAGGGAGTGCCACACTGTCAGAGGGTCAGTACTGAGGGAGCGCCGCACTGTCAGAGGGTCAGTACTGAGGGAGTGCCACACTGTCAGAGGGTCAGTACTGAGGGAGTGCCGCACTGTCAGAGGGTCAGTACTGAGGGAGCGCCGCACTGTCAGAGGGTCAATACTGAGGGAGTGCCGTACTGTCAGAAGGTCAGTACTGAGGGAGTGCCACACTGTCAGAGGGTCAATACTGAGGGAGTGCTGCACTGTCAGAGGGTCAGTGTTGAGGATGGAGTGCTCAAAGACCCATTCACCCATTTTCCTCTGTACTTGCTGAGCTTCGTTGTCTCCCAGCAAGTTTTATCATTTTCATTATTGCTACCAAACCCGCTATGACATCAGCCCCTCCTATCTGTAACTTCCTTCAGCTCTCCAATCCCTGGGATCTCTCTGTGCTCCCCTCATCCTGATTCATTTTACATCCCAAATTGTCAGTGTTCCACCTTTGGCGGCTGTGCCTGGAGCTGTCTGGGCCCCTGGTTCTGGATTTGCTTCCTAAAACTCAACATCTCTCTGAAATTCTCTCCTCCTGTAAGATGTTCATTTTAAGGAGTGAAGATGAAGGAGGCTGGGGGTTGGGGATACAACAGGAGAAGCAGGAAGTGGCCGATGAAGAATAAACAATGGCGATGGGCTGAAGGAGCTTGGTGGTAATTTGAGAGAGCAATATTGAACATGTGCTGTGGTGTGCTGGACTATACCCAGAGGGAAAGTTATTTTTTGCTTGCTGCTGTAACAAAGTTGAACTGTTCCACATTCAGTCAGTTGTGGACTGTCGAGTCGGCCAGAGTCATTAACTCAGATGACACCCAACAAGAAGCTCCGTGTGCAGTTTCTTGCTGTGTGCATGCTGAGTATCTGCTCTGAAATGTCGATCCTTTAGACTGTTCTCTCAAATACTTCACTGCTGTATTTCATGTGACACATTTTGATGCCAATAAACGCGAAATGTTTATCTGCTGTGTTGATCTTTTTTGATGTGGAGATGCCGGCGTTGGACTGGGGTGAACACAGTAAGAAGTCTCACAACACCAGGTTAAAGTCCAACAGGTTTATTTGGTAGCAAATACCATAAGCTTTCGGAGCACAGCTCCTTCGTCAGATGGAGTGGATATCTGTTCTCAAACAGTGCAAACAGACACAGAAATCAAATTACAGAATACTGATTCTAATCAGACTTTAACCTGGTGTTGTGAGACTTCTTATTGATCTTTTTTGGCCAGAGTGCCTCGCAGTCAGTTTAATCAAAGCAAATTCCACTCAGCAGCACCGTGTTAATGGAGTTAGGATTTGCACAGAGAACCTTCTGGAACTGCACACTTTGGAGCCTAATTTCTGGGGGGGAAGCAATTCCAAAAGAGCAGATAGTTGTAAATTATTGAGCAGAACATGACAACACAGGTAGGACTAGGTTAAAGACAAGATGATGGAATTTGAATATCCTGGGATAAATATCATTCGATGTGCTCACTCCAGATCCTTGCTGGATGTCAGCAAGTGTCTCCCGTTTCAGTCTCATTCCAATTAAAATAATGTCAGCCACCAACAATCTGCATAAAGTCCTGGAGACCAATTAACACAACATGCACTGCACAGAAAATATTTCAACACTGTTCCTTCAGCGCAATCACTTTTCCATTCCTTTTGTAATAAAATATGGGATAATGTGGAAACACTGGTGGAGTCGAGGAAGCCAAGAAAATGTGTGACTTGTGGTTGTGGTAAAAGGTGAGGCCACTAAAGTCTGTGAGTTCGAGTAGGAAATGATGGAATTTCCCAGCCCTTTCCCTCAGTGGGATCTTCCAATCCCTCCGAAAGTGACCCCCCCCCCCCCAACCCCCTGCCTCCGCAGCAGGTTCCCCTTGTGGCTTCTTGTGGATACTGGTCATAAGCCACTTGAAATAATCTAGCACAGCGCACTAACTGGTGAGCCACCAAGATTATCGCACTCCCAATTACAACACAAGGCTATGATTGTGGCAAACGCAACAAGTTGGGTAATTCCATGGTCTCATCTAATAACAGTAAGAAGTCTCACAACACCAGGTTAAAGTCCAATAGATTTATTTGGTACCACTGCCTTCGGGGCAGCACTCTGAAAGCTTGTGGCTTGTGCTACCAAATAAACCTGTTGGACTTTTACCTGGTGTTGTGAGACTTCTTACTGTGCTTACCCCAGTCCAACGCCGGCACCTCCACCTCATCTACTAACCCAAGGCATTTACCAAACTTGTCAAAAACTGCAGACATTACCCTCGATCCGAAAGTCGATCTCATAAATATTGAAGTACAAGACATTCTGCACTTTGACCTTATGTATTTCAGCAACTCTAAGGCCGGGATTTTCTGGACCTTCACCGTCTCCCCCACCCCCCCGCCACAACACGCTTTCCTGTGGTAGGTGTGACAAGTCATTTGCCGCTGGTGAGATCTCCAAGCCCACCAAAGTCTATGAGCTTTTTTCCCATTGGCAGAAGGGGCGGGAAAATCTTGTCCTAAATGTCAAATGCTGCATCAGAAAATGTCTAATGATCGTACACTGGAGCAGCTATGGAGGACAGTGATTGGCGAAAGGCCAGAGTCCTTCAAGAATATTTCAGAAGCTGTAAGGCCATTATGATACTGTGGAGATGAACTGGAAATATCTCAATGAATGAACTTTAAGAGAAAGCAAGTCTCATCTAAGGGTTGATGTGACTTGTTATCCTCCACAGTCACACCACTATGGCAATCGATCGACCAGCCAGGAATCCACTAAGACTTCGAGAAGGTGGTGAGAGAACGTGAGGCATACCCAACAACCAGAAAGAATCATTACTGCCTCACAGGGAACCACACATCCATGGACTAGACTCATAACTGACCTCTTCAGCGTGCATGGAGATTTCTTGATAATAACAGATTACTGCTCCAGATTTCACATGAACTATCAGTTACACAAGGCCAACCATTGGAGACACAAGTTCAATCTTTAGTCTGTTCAGGGCATCACAGGAGGTTGTTTCTGACAATAGACTCCAGTACACAGGACAACTCTTTAAGAAAATGCATGCAAAATGGGGAGTCACCCATACCAACTTGCCCCGGATCCAATGGCAGAATGTATGGGTTGAATTGTAAACTCCCAAATACTGAAGTGTCGTCAAACAAACCACGATCTACAGGTGAGCATGTTGGATTTCAGTGTGAAAATGCTGAGTGTGAGGATTTCCTTGCTTTGCATTATTACTATCTGCAGACAAGCCTCCCCCATCATCATTGGACAACAGTCCCAAAAGTACATACGCACCACTTGCAAAACAGGGGAAGATGAAGTTTAAAGTTTATTTATTAGTGTCACAAGTACGCTTACATTAACACTGCAATGATGTTACTGTGAAAATCCCCTAGTCGCCACACTCAGGCACCTGTCCAGGTAAACTGAGGGAGAATTTAGCATAGCCAATACACCTAACCAGCACGTCTGTCGAAAGGTGTCCGTGACTGGCATGCAGGTAACAAATTACCCAACCTGAACATTGGACAGAAGGTTTCAGTAGAATACCCAACTGATGGCATCTGGAATCCAGCAGGAATGGTCAGCAGATGCCCAGAACAGTAGAGACAACCCTGGTAATTATAGGCCGGTGAGTCTTACTTCTGTTGTGGGCAAAGTTTTGGAAAGGATTATAAGAGATAGGATTTATAATCATCTAGAAAGGAATAATTTGATTAGGGATAGTCAACACGGTTTTGTGAACATAGAACATAGAACATTACAGCGCAGTACAGGCCCTTCGGCCCTCGATGTTGCGCCGACCAGTGGTACCAATCTAAAGCCCCTCTAATCTACACTATGAAGGGTAGGTCGTGCCTCACAAACCTTATTGAGTTCTTTGAGAAGGTGACCAAAGAGATGGATGGGGGTAAAGCAGTCAATGTGGTGTATATGGATTTCAGTAAAGCGTTTGATAAGGTTCCCACGGTAAGCTATTGCAGAAAATACGGACACATGGGGTTGAGGGTGATTTAGCGGTTTGGATCAGGAATTGGCTAGCTGTAAGAAGACAGAGGGTGGTGGTTGATGGGAAATGCTCATCCTGGAGTTCAGTTACTAGTGGTGTACCGCAAGGATCTGTTTTAGGGCCACTGCTGTTTGTCATTTTTATAAATGACCTGGATGAGGGCGTAGAAGGATGGGTTAGTAAATTTGCGGATGACACTAAAGTCGGAGGAGTTGTGGACAGTGCGGAAGGTTGTTGCAAGTTACAGAGGCACATAGATAAGCTGCAGTGCTGGGCTGAGAGGTGGCAAATGGAGTTCAATGTGGAAAAGTGTGAGGTGATTCACTTTGGAAGGAGTAACAGGAATACAGAGTACTGGGCTAATGGTAAGATACCTGGTAGTGTGGATGAACAGAGAGATCTCGGTGTTCATGTGCATAGATCCCTGAAAGTCGGCACCCAGGTTGATAGGGTTGTTAAGAAGGCGTACGGAGTGTTAGCTTTTATTGGTAGAGGGATTGAGTTTCGGAGCCAGGAGGTCATGTTGCAGCTGTACAAAACTCTGGTGCAGCAGCACTTGGAATATTGCGTACAGTTCTGGTCGCCGCATTATAGGAAGGATGTGGAAGTATTGGAAAGGGTGTAGAGGAGATTTACTAGGATCTTGCCAGGTATGGTGGGAAGGTCTTGTGAGGAAAGGCTGAGGGACTTGAGGTTGTTTTCGTTAGAGAGAAGAAGGTTAAGAGGTGACTTAATAGAGGCATACAAGATGATCAGAGGATTAGATAGGGTGGATAGTGAGAGCCTTTTTCCTCGGATGGTGATAGCTAGCACGAGGGGACATAGCTTTAAATTGAGGGGTGATAGGTATAGGACAGATGTCAGAGGTAGGTTCTTCACTCAGAGAGTAGTAAGGGCATGGAATGCCCTGCCTGCAGCAATAGTGGACTCGTCAACATTAAGGGCATTTAAATGGTCATTGGATAAACATATGGATGATATTGGAATAGTGTAGGTTAGATGGGCTTTAGATTGGTTTCACTGGTTGGCGCTACACCAGGCCGAAGGGCCTGTACTGCACTGTAATGTTCTATGTTCTATGTAGAACCAAGATCATATCAATTACCAACAGCAAATAGCACGGCAGATACCAAATCAAAGCATTATCACAACAAGAGACATTGAGCATTCCTGTTGTACACAGAGCAAGTCTGAGATGTAACACAAAGAAATCATCTGGGAACCTACAGCAGTTACCTTGAAAAATCACCGTAATTAAAACTGAATGGATAAATGAACCAATGACACGTTTCAGAAACTCAGAAATTGTATAACATTCAGACACAATTTTATCTTCTTTTTCTTTCATGTATATAGTTTGATTCTTTCAAAATAAATGTTTAGTTAGACAAAATGGGGGAAGTTGTGATATGATGGCAAGATGACATATCTTAAACTGTCAATCACCAACGATCACATCGACACAGGATGTGACATAGTAGTCCCATGACTTGTAGCGAACAACAGCATTGGTCGATGTCAGACATTTGCCTCACAGTTTCCCAGTGAATATGATCTGTACAGAGTCGTACCTTCGAATAAAGAAGCCACGTTATTATTTCACTAATGTGTATCATTAGTACATTGTGCAGTGAAGAAGAACGTAACACCAGTGGTGAGGCCATTGCAGTAAAAGAGGAAGATGAAACTCTCTGCAACACAAATAGAAACAGGAGTCACGGGAAAATGCAGAAGAGCCAGGAAGTCTTGGGCAATGAATCATTTTTTTAGCATTGGATTGAAACATGACCCAAAGGAGTTTCTTGGGCCAGAGATGATGACGCTGCAATGTCCCCAAGGGCCCTTTCCCTTCTATTGGGTAGCAATGAGCATTTTACCACCGCCCCAATGTGCTAGCGTCAGGCAGCAAAGTGCCTCGTGTTTGCAATCTCATTTTGAAAGACTAAGTTGCGCAAGGGTGGGATAGAGATTTCCCTCCCAGAATAAGGGAGTTGGGTGGAGATTTTGGGGAAAGGAATTGCTGCCAATTATTCTATAATTTCCTCCTCAGATAGTGGGAGATGGAGAGGAGAAAGTGACAGCAAAGCAATTAAATCTGGACGACTGATGTATCTCTCTCTCCACAGATGCTGCCAGACTTGCTGAGATTTTCCAGCATTTTACTGTTTTTGTATCTGTTTTTATATTTCCTTTCTCTGTTTCAATAATTGTCATTTTAATTGTTCCATATTAATGTTCTGCCAGTTTTATTTGAAAGAGGATAATCACTATTGGCATTTTAAAAGATTAATATGGAAACAATATTGCGAATTACTCAATTATTTCTGCTGCAGATATCCAGGCAATGAGCTTGTTCCTACTGAGGTTTTACAGCTTAAATGCAGATTCAGCAGATTAATGCCATAACCGTAGAAACACTTTCAGCAACCCAGAGCAAGCGGCAACTTCCTCAAGGGAATAGAACATAGAGCTGTGTAACAAACCAAGAAATGTCTCACTACTAAATATAGACTTCCATACAAGCTGCAGCACGTTACACAGCAGCACCATCCCCCAGGATTCAACCAACATCATAAATTACAAGAGTGTAATGTGAGTGCTTTATTAACCCTCTCTCAGCCCTTCAATGTGCCACTAATTGAAGCTTGATTAGAGCCATGAAACACATTGGAAAGATCGGTCTGTTGAAATTAGCCCTGAATGGGCTGAATGAATAGTGGAGGTAATCCCATTTCATGCTGACAGCTAGCTTTCTTTGTGTTGTACCAGATTAGACTAAAAATGAATATTGTACCACATGGTTAGACAGCAAATGATATGAGGATTTATTTTTGCAGACTTGTACATGCCATATACTGCCTGACCTCAGCATTGCCACAGCAGAATTAGAAAGTGGAAGCTTTGCACTCACCAGAGCGATCCAACCAAAATCCTTAATACAAAACAAAATTACTGCGGCGACTGGAAATCTAAAATAAAAGCTGGAAATGTTGGAATTACTCAGCAGGTCATGCAGTATCTGTGGAGAGAGAAACAGATTTAACAGCCGCGGTTCTCCCATCCCACTGCGCTGATTAATTAGTGCAGGGGGCCAGGACATTTAGGCAGTGCCCAATCCGTGCGATCCACACTGGACATCCGGTCCCAAGCACATTTCCCAGTGGCAGATATCCAGTGCCATCAGTTCCTCACCAGAAATCGGCATGGCACTGCATAAATTATACTGATCTCAATATTATTTAAATGGCATGAGCAGGCCCGAGACTGAAATCACCGGCCTGTTAGCCTCTCCCCACACTCCCACTCCCCTGCCAGGAGTATTTCACTCCAGCGGGGTTTACAGTAGCTCCCCACTTGCGAGAAGCTGGCAGCCTGACCCCACTGGGGTGAAGGGGGGCCATCAAGACCCCCAGAAGGACTGGGGGGGTGGGGTGCCCCATGTGCATTGACAGCTTGGCAGTGCCAGTCTAAGGAGCCAAGTGCTAATGCCCAGGGAGAACATTGGTGCTGCTTGATGGCAGTGCCAAGGGGGTGGGTGTAATGGGGTTGGTGCCTGGGCCTGATGGGGAGATCAGTGGGGGTCCCACTACCACTCTGCAGTCAGGATTGGTGGGGGAGGGAGGGAGGCCAGCGATCAGGACTGGCCATCCGGATGGGGGAGTGAGTCAGCTGCCTGGGGGGTGCAGGGGGGGGCAGCACTGTGATGGGGGAGAGGGCTGCTGGAGATCGGGGCTGCGGGGTTTGGGGGGGAGTCGAGGCTGGGCCTGGACATATACAGGAGATCAGTGATCAGGATGTGGGGGGGATGAGAGGGTCAGCATTGCAGGGGGTCATGGGGCTGGCCAGCAATCAGGAGGTCAGCAGTGCTGACAGATCAGCACACAAAGATCAAAGAAAATTGCACGTGCAGTGGGCTGCTCAGAGCTACGCTGCCGGCCTCTCCAGCAGGAATAGGCCCTGCCCACTGATTTTTTTAAGTGATTTACGCTGAGGCACACTGCAGTGCACAGGATGTGAGAGATTCTTCTCTCATCTCCCATTGAAAACCAATGGGATTTACTTTCGTTTTCACGCAAATTCGACACCTGGAATATTTTGGGAGAATCGCTCCCAATATTTCAGGTCAATGACCTTAGACCTCTACAGGAAAAAGTTTGAGATGTAACAGGATTGATGCAAGTACAGGGCCGAGAAGGGGTTAAAAAATAAAGAGAAAATGCTGTAATAGGGTGAAAGATTAAATGATCAAAGAGGTGATAGTGCAGGGTAGCAGTGGGTAATATTGGGATAAATAAAGAATGAAATGATGGTTCTGGAGGAAGTGTATATTGGAAAAACAGAGTCACCAACAGTTGTTATCTGAAAACAAAAATACATAAAAATGAACTGAAATTATTGAACTGAATGTTAAGTCTGGAAGGATGTAAAGTTGCCAGTTGAATGAAGGGGTTTGTTCCTCCAGCTTCTGGTCAGCTGCTTTGGGACAGTGCAGCAGGCCAAGGACATGGATGTCAGTGTGGGGGTGGAGTAGCAAATTAAAATGACATGTAACTGGAAGTGTAGAGTCACACTTGTGTACTAAATAGGAGTGTTCTGCAAAGCAGTCACTCGATCTGCATTTGGTCTCCCTCGTGTTCTACATGGATCAGTGCTGGGACCTCTATTGTTTATAATATATCTAAATGATCTGGAGGAGAATGTAGGTGGTCTGATTAGTAAGTTTGCAGATGACACAAAAATTGGGGGAGCTTTGGATAGAGAGGAGGATTGCCAGAGAATACAGCAGGATATAAATCGTCTGGAGACTTGGGCGGAGAAATGGCAAATGGAATTTAATCCGGACAAATGTGAGGTAATGCACTTTGCAAGGTCTAATACAAGAGAGAAGTATACAGTTAATGGCAGAACACTTAGAAGCATTAACATACAGGGGGATCTGGGCGTACAGGTCCACAGTTCCCCGAAAGTGGCAACACAAGTGGATAAGGTGGTCAAGAAGGTGTATGGTATGCTTGCCTTCATCGATTGGAGCATTGAGTATAAAAATTGGCAAGTCATGTTGCAGCTCGATAGAACTTTAGTTGGGCCACATTTGGAATATTGCATACAGTCCTAGTCACCACACTCCTAGAAAGATGTGGAGGCTTTGGAGAGGGTACAGAAAAGGTTTACCAGGATGTTGCCTGGTTTGGAGGGTATTAGCTATGAGGAGAGATTGGATAAACTGGGTTTGTTTTCACTTAAACATTGGAGGCTGAGGGATGTCCTGATCGAAGTTTACAAAATTATGACAGGCATGAATAGAATGGATAGCCGGAGTCTTTTTCTCAGAGTAGAAATGTCAATTACGAGGGGACATGGGTTTAAAGTAAAAGGGGGAAAGTATAAAGGAGATGTGAGAGGTAAGATTTTTACATAGAGGTTGGTAAGTGCCTGGAATGTGCTGCCAGAGGAGGTGGTAGAAGCAGATACAAGAGCAACATTTAAGAAACATTTTGTCAGGTAAATGAAGAGGCTGGGAATACAGAGATACGGACCACATAGAGGCAAAAAGTCTTTAATATAAAAAGGTGTCATGTGTCGGCACAGACTTTGTGGGCCAAAGGGTCTGTTCCTGTGCTGTGCTGTTCTTTGACAACCCACAGTGTACCGGTCCATGTATATCAACGCAGAGTGCACCGGAACATGTATATCAATGCAGAGTGTACCGGTCCATGTATATCAACACAGAGTGCACCGGAACATGTATATCAATGCAGAGTGTACCGGTTCATGTATATCAATGCAGAGTGTACCAGTCCATGTATATCAATGCAGAGTATACCGGTTCATGTGTATCAATGTAGAGTGTACCGGTTCATGTGTATCAATGCAGAGTGTACCAGTCCATGTATATCAATGCAGAGTATACCGGTCCATGTATATCAATACAGAGTGTACCAGTCCATGTATATCAATGCAGAGTGTACCAGTCCATGTATATAAGAACATAAGAACATAAGAAATAGGAGCAGGAGTAGGCCATCTAGCCCCTCGAGCCTGCCCCGCCATTCAATAAGATCATGGCTGATCTGACGTGGATCAGTACGACTTACCCGCCTGATCCCCATAACCCTTAATTCCCTTACCGATCAGGAATCCATCCATCCGCGCTTTAAACATATTCAGCGAGGTAGCCTCCACCACCTCAGTGGGCAGAGAATTCCAGAGATTCACCACCCTCTGGGAGAAGAAGTTCCTCCTCAACTCTGTCTTAAACCGACCCCCCTTTATTTTGAGGCTGTGTCCTCTAGTTTTAACTTCCTTACTAAGTGGAAAGAATCTCTCCGCCTCCACCCTATCCAGCCCCCGCATTATCTTATAAGTCTCCATAAGATCCCCCCTCATCCTTCTAAACTCCAACGAGTACAAACCCAATCTCCTCAGCCTCTCCTCATAATCCAAACCCCTCATCTCCGGTATCAACCTGGTGAACCTTCTCTGCACTCCCTCCAATGCCAATATATCCTTCCTCATATAAGGGGACCAATACTGCACACAGTACTCCAGCTGCGGCCTCACCAATGCCCTGTACAGGTGCATCAAGACATCCCTGCTTTTATATTCTATCCCCTTCGCGATATAGGCCAACATCCCATTTGCCTTCTTGATCACCTGTTGTACCTGCAGACTGGGCTTTTGCGTCTCACGCAGAGTGTATCAGTCCATGTATGTCAATGCAGAGTGTACCAGTTCATGTACATCAACGCAGAGTGTATCAGTCTATGCATATCACGCAGAGTGCACCGGTCTGTGTATATCAACGCAGAGTGTACCGGTCCATGTATATCACGCAGAGTGCACCGGTCTGTGTATATCAACGCAGAGTATACTGGTCCATGTATATCAATGCAGAGTGTATCGGTCCATGTATATCAATGCAGTGTGTGCTGGTCCATGTATATCAACGCATAGTGTATCAGTCCATGTATATCAATGCAGAGTGTACCGGTTCATGTCCATGAACGCAGAGTGCATCGGTCCATGTATATCATCGTGGAGTGTCCTGCTCCATGTCTATCAATGCAGAGTGTACCGGTCCATGTATATCATGCAGAGTGTACCGGTCCATGAACATCAATGGAGAGTGTACCCGTTCATGTCCATGAACGCAGAGTGCATCGGTCCATGTATATCATCGTGGAGTGTCCTGGTCCATGTCTATCAATGCAGAGTGTATCCGTCCATGTATATTAATGGAGAGTGTACCGGTTCAGGCGCATCAACGCAGAGTGTACCGGTTCATGTCCATGAACGCAGAGTGCATCGGTCCATGTATATCATGCAGAGTGTACCGGTCCATGAACATCAACGCAGAGTGTACCGGTTCATGTCCATGAACGCAGAGTGTACCGGTCCATGTTTATCAATGCAGAGAACACCAGTCCATGTATATCAATGCAAAGTGTACCAGTCCATGTATAGCAATGCAGAGTGTACCATTGCATGAATATCAATGCAGTGTACCGGTCCATGTTAGAGGCACGGACAGGCGATTCTGTGGGTGCGAACGGGACTCCAGGATGGTAGTCTGCCTACCTGGTGCTGGGGTAATGGATGTCACCGAGCGGATAGGAGGCATCTTAAAAGGGGAAGATAAAGAAACGGATGTCATTGTACACATTGGTGCAAATGACATAGATAGGAAGAGCATGGGGATACTACGAGAGCAATTCAGGGAGTTGGGAAATAGACTAAAAAGTAGGGCCTCCAGGGTGGCCATCTCTGGGCTGCTCCCAATGCCTCGTGCCAGTGAGGCTAAGAATAGGGAGTTAGTACAATTGAATGCTTGGCTAAAGGACTGGTCCAGGAGGGAGGGCTTCATTTTCCGAGATCAATGGGATGTTTTCAGGAGAGGATGGCACCTGTACAAGAAGGACAAGTTGGAAGGGCACGAATATCCTGGCTGGGAGTTTTGCTAGTGCAGTTCGGGGGGGTTTAAACTAGTATGGCGGGGGGGGGGGGGGGGGGGATCAAAATATTAGGTCTACAAGTGTAGAGGCTGGGGACGAGCTTGGGGCTGGGACAAGGCTGGCAAAGAAGAAGAGCACTCTGGGGGAGGATGACCTCACTGGGCCTGGAGGTCTGGAGTGCTTATACTTCAATGCAAGGAGCGTAGCAGGTAAGACAGATGAACCTAGGGCCTTAATGCTCACGAGGAATTTGGATGTGGTTGCGGTGACAGAGACTTGGTTGAAAGAGGGACAGGACTGGCAGCTGAATATTCCGGGGTACAAGTGTTTTAGGCGAGACAGAGGAGGGGTCAAAAGAGGTGGGAGAGTAGCAGTATTAGTTGGAGAGCATATTACAGCGGTGCAGAGGGAGGACAATTCAGAGGGGTCGTGTAACGAGTCACTCTGGGTGGAGCTTAGAAACAGGAAGGGCGCAGTCACTATGTTGGGGGTATACTACAGGCCCCCCAACAGCCCAAGGGAAGTGGAAGAACGGATATGTCAGGAGATACTGGATAGGTGCAGGAAAAATAGGGTTGTTGTCATGGGAGACTTCAATTTCCCTGGTATAGACTGGAAATCGCTGAGAGCTGGGACTCTGAATGGGGAGGAAATTGTAAAATGCCTACAGGAGGGTTCTTTGGAACAACATGTAGATAGCCCGACTAGAGAGGGGGCTATACTGGACCTAGTACTGGGGAATGAGCCCGGTCAGGTCTTCAAAGTTTCGGTAGGGGAACATGTAGCAAATAGTGACCACAATTCTGTTAGCTTTAGGATAGTGATGGAAAAGGATGAGTGGTGTCCCAAGGGTAAGGTGTTGGAATGGGGGAAGGCTAACTTTAGTGGGATTAGGCAGAAATTGGCAGCTGTTGATTGGGAGAGGCTGTTTGAGGGTAAATCCACATCTGGCATAGAACATAGAACATAGAAAGCCACAGCACAAACAGGCCCTTCGGCCCACAAGTTGCGCCGATCACATCCCCACCTCTAGGCCTATCTATAGCCCTCAATCCCATTAAATCCCATGTACTCATCCAGAAGTCTCTTAAAAGACCCCAACGAGTTTGCCTCCACCACCACCGACGTCAGCCGATTCCACTCACCCACCACCCTCTGAGTGAAAAACTTACCCCTGACATCCCCCCTGTACCTACCCCCCAGCACCTTAAACCTGTGTCCTCTCGTAGCAACCATTTCAGCCCTTGGAAATAGCCTCTGAGAGTCCACCCTATCCAGACCCCTCAACATCTTGTAAACCTCTATCAGGTCACCTCTCATCCTTCGTCTCTCCAGGGAGAAGAGACCAAGCTCCCTCAACCTATCCTCATAAGGCATGCCCCCCAATCCAGGCAACATCCTTGTAAATCTCCTCTGCACCCTTTCAATGGCTTCGACATCTTTCCTGTAATGAGGTGACCAGAACTGCGCGCAGTACTCCAAGTGGGGTCTAACCAGGGTCCTATAAAGCTGCAGCATTATCTCCCGACTCCTAAACTCAATCCCTCGATTAATGAAGGCTAGTACGCCATACGCCTTCTTGACCGCATCCTCCACCTGCGAGGCCGATTTAAGAGTCCTATGGACCCGGACCCCAAGGTCCTTCTGATCCTCTACACTGCTAAGAATGGTACCCTTCATTTTATACTGCTGCTCCATCCCATTGGATCTGCCAAAATGGATCACTACACACTTATCCGGGTTGAAGTCCATCTGCCACTTCTCCGCCCAGTCTTGCATTCTATCTATGTCTCGCTGCAACTTCTGACATCCCTCCAAACTATCCACAACACCACCTACCTTGGTGTCGTCAGCAAACTTACCAACCCATCCCTCCACTTCCTCATCCAGGTCATTTATGAAAATGACAAACAGCAAGGGTCCCAGAACAGATCCCTGGGGCACTCCACTGGTCACTGACCTCCATGCAGAGAAAGACCCCTCCACAGCCACTCTCTGCCTTCTGCAGGCAAGCCAGTTCTGGATCCACAAGGCAACAGCCCCTTGGATCCCATGCCCTCTCACTTTCTCAAGAAGTCTTGCATGGGGGACCTTATCGAACGCTTTGCTGAAGTCCATATAGACCACATCCACCGCTCTTCCTTCGCATGTGGGAGTCTTTTAAGGAACAGTTGTTAGGGCTGTAGGACAGGCATGTGCCTGTAAAAAAGAAGGATAGGAAGGGTAGGATTCGAGAACCGTGGATAACCAGGGAAATTGAGGGACTGGTCAAAAAGAAAAGAGAGGCGTATGTTAGGTCCAGGCAGCTAAAAATGGAGGGAGCTCTGGAGGAGTCCAAAGAAAGTAGGAAAGAACTCAAACGGGGAATTAGAAGGGCAAAAAGGGGTCACGAAATGTCATTGGCAGACAGGATTAAGGAGAATCCCATGGCATTTTATTCATACGTTAGGAACAAAAGGGTTGTCAGGGGAAAAATCGGACCTCTCAGGGACAAAAGTGGGGAATTATGCTTGGAGCCCAAAGAAGTAGGGGAGATCCTAAATGAATACTTTGCGTCGGTATTCATAAAGGAGAGGGATGTGTTGACTGGGAGTGTCTCGGAGGGGAGTGTTGAACCGTTGGGGAAAATCTCCATTACAAAGGAGTAAGTGTTAGGTTTGTTAGAGAATATAAAGACTGACAAATCTCCAGGGCCTGATGGAATCTATCCAAGGCTGCTCAGGGGGACGAGAGATGAAATCGCTGGGCCTCTGACGCAAATCTTTGTCTTGTCACTGGACGCAAGTGAGGTCCTAGAGGATTGGAGGATAGCTAATGTGGTCCCGTTATTTAAGAAGGGTAGGAAGGATAACCCGGGTAATTATAGGCCGGTGAGCTTGACGTCCGTGGTCGGGAAGTTGTTGGAGAAGATTCTTAGAGATAGGATGTATGCGCATTTAGAAAGGAATAAACTCATTAACGATAGTCAGCATGGTTTTGTGAGAGGGAGGTCATGCCTCACTATCCTGGTGGAGTTTTTTGAAGAAGTGACCAGAGTGGTTGACGAGGGAAGGGCCGTGGATGTCGTCCATATGGACTTTAGTAAAGCGTTTGACAAAGTCCCTCATGGTAGGCTGGTGAAAAAGGTTGGATCTCATGGGATAAAGGGGGAGGTGGCTAGATGGGTGGAGAAGTGGCTTGGTCACAGAAGACAGAGGTGGTAGTGGAAGGGTCTTTTTCCGGCTGGAGGCCTGTGACTAGTGGTGTTCCGCAGGGCTCTGTATTGGGACCTCTGCTGTTTGTGATTTATATAAACGATCTGGAAGAAGGTGTAACTGGGGTGATCAGTAAGTTTGCGGACGACACAAAATTGGCAGGACTTGCAGATAGTGAGGAGCATTGTCAGAAGCTACAGAAGGATATAGAGAGGCTGGAAATTTGGGCAAAGAAAAGGCAGATGGAGTTCAATCCTGATGAATGTGAAGTGATGCATTTTGGTAGAAATAATGTAGGGAGGAGCTATACGATAAATGGCAGAACCATAAAGGGTGTAAATACGCAGAGGGACCTGGGTGTGCAAGTCCACAGATCCTTGAAGGTGACGTCACAGGTGGAGAAGGTGGTGAAGAAGGCATATGGCATGCTTGCCTTTATAGGACGGAGCATAGAGTATAAAAGTTGGGGTCTGATGTTGCAGATGTATAGAACATTGGTTCGGCCGCATTTGGAATACTGCGTCCAGTTCTGGTCGCCACACTACCAGAAGGACGTGGAGGCTTTGGAAAGAGTACAGAGGAGGTTTACCAGGATGTTGCCTGGTATGGAGGGGCTTAGTTATGAGGAGAGATTGGGTAAACTGGGGTTGTTCGCCCTGGAAAGACGGAGGCTGAGGGGAGACTTAATAGAGGTGTATAAAACTATGAAAGGCATAGGTAGGGTGAACGGTGGGAAGCTTTTCCCCAGGTCGGTGGTGACGTTCACGAGGGGTCATAGGTTCAAGGTGAAGTGGGGGAGGTTTAACACAGATATCAGAAGGACATATTTTACACAGAGGGTGGTGGGGGCCTGGAATGTGCTGCCAGGCAAGGTTGTGGAGGCGGGGACATTGGGAATGTTTAAGACTTATCTAGATAGCCATATGAACGGAGTGGGAACGGAGGGATACAAAAGAATGGTCTAGTTTGGACCAGGGAGCGGCACGGGCTTTGAGGGCCGAAGGGCCTGTTCCTGTGCTGTATTGTTCTTTGTTCTTTGTTCTTCGTTTATATCAATGCCGAGTGTACCAGTCCATGTATATCAATGCAAAGTGTAACGGTCTATGTATATCAACGCAGAGTGTACTGGTCCATGTATATCAATGCAGAGTGCACCAGTCCATGTATATCAACGTGGAGCGTACCGGTCCATGTATATCATCGTGGAGTGTACCGGTCCTTGTATATCAATACAGAGTGCATCGGTCCATGTATATCAACGTGGAGTGTACCAGTCCATGTATATCAATGCAGAGTGTACCGGTTCATGTACATCAACGCAAAGTGTATCTGTCCATGTATATCACACAATGCAGAGTGTACCGGTCCATGTTTATCAATGCAGAGTGTACCGGTTCATGTACATCAACGCAAAGAGTATCTGTCCATGTATATCACACAATGCAGAGTGTACCGGTCCATGTATATCAATGCAGAGTATACCGGTCCATGTATATCAATGCAGTATGTCCGGTCCATGTATATCAATGCAGATTGTATCAGTCCATGTACATCAATGCAGAGTGTATCAGTCCATGTATATCAATGCCGAGTATACCGGTTCATGTACGTCAACGCAGAGTGTATCAGTACATGTATATCAATGCAGAGTGTACCGTTCCATGTATATCAATGCAGAGTACACCAGTCCATGTATATTAGCACAGAGTGCATCGGTCCATGTATATCAATGTGGAGTGTACCAGTCCATGTATATCAATGCAGAGTGTACCGGTCCATGTATATCAATGCAGAGTGTACCAGTCCATGTATATCAATGCAGAGTATACTGGTCCATGTATATCAACGTGGAGAGTACCGGTCCATGTATATCAAAGCACAGTGTACCGGTCCATGTATATCATCGTGGAGTGTACCAGTCCATGTATATCAATGCAGAGTATACTGGTCCATGTATATCAACGTGGAGAGTACCGGTCCATGTATATCAAAGCACAGTGTACCGGTCCATGTATATCATCGTGGAGTGTACCGGTCCATGTATATCAATGCAGAGTATACTGGTCCATGTATATCAACGTGGAGAGTACCGGTCCATGTATATCAAAGCACAGTGTACCAGTCCATGTATATCATCGTGGAGTGTACCGGTCCTTGTATATCAATACAGAGTGTACCGGTCCATGTATTATCAATGCAGAGTGTTACGGTCCATGTGTATCAATGCAGGGTGTACCAGTCCATGTATATCAATGCAGAGTGTACCAGTCCATGTATATCAATGGAGAGTGGACCGGTCCATGTATATCAGTGCACAGTGTACCGGTCCGTGTATATCAATGCAGAGTATACCAGTCCATGTATATCAATGCAGAGTGTACTGGTCCGTGTATATCAATGCAGAGTGTACCAGTCCATGTATATCAACGCAGAGTGTATCCATAGAACCATAGAACCATAGAAAATTACAGCTCAGAAACAGGCCTTTTGGCCCTTCTTGTCTGTGCCGAACCATTTTTTGCCTAGTCCCACTGACCTGCACTTGGTTCATATCCCTCCATACCCCTCTCATCCATGAACCCGTCCAAGTTTTTCTTAAATGTTAAAAGTGACCCCGCATTTACCACTTTATCCGGCAGCTCATTCCACACTCCCACCACTCTCTGCGTGAAGAAGCCACCCCTAATATTCCCTTTAAACTTTTCTCCTTTCACCCTTAACCCATGCCCTCTGGTTTTTTTCTCCCCTAGCCTCAGCGGAAAAAGCCTGCTTGCATTCACTCTATCTATACCCATCAAAATCTTATACACCTCTATCAAATCTCCCTTCATTCTTCTACGCTCCAGGGAATAAAGTCCCAACCTATTCAATCTCTCTCTGTAACTCAGCTTCTCAAGTCCCGGCAACATCCTTGTGAGCCTTCTCTGCACTCTTTCAACCTTATTTACATACTTCCTCTAACTAGGTGACCAAAACTGTACACAATACCCCAAATTCGGCCTCACCAATGCCTTATATAACCTTACCATAACACTCCAACTTTTATACTCGATACTCCGATTTATAAAGGCCAATGTTCCAAAGGCACTCCTTACAACCCTATCCACCTGTGACGTCACTTTTAGGGAATTCTGTACCTGTATTCCCAGATCCCTCTGTTCAACTGTACTCTTCAGAGTCCTACCATTTACCCTGTATGTTCTTCTTTGGTTTGTCCTTCCAAAGTGCAATATCTCACACTTGTCTGCGTTAAATTCCATTTGCCATTTTTCAGCCCATTTTTCTAGCTGGTCCAAATCCCTCTGCAAGCTTTGAAAACCTTCCTCACTGTCCACTACACCTCCAATCTTTGTATCATCAGCAAATTTGCTGATCCAATTTACCACATTATCATCCCGATCATTGATATAGATGACAAACAACAATGGACCCAACACCGATCCCTGCGGCACACCACTAGTCACAGGCCTCCACTCAGAGAAGCAATCCTCCACAACCACTCTCTGGCTTCTTCCATTGAGCCAGTGTCTAATCCAATTTACTACCTCCCCATGTATACCTAGTGACTGAACCTTCCTAACTAACCTCCCATGAGGGACCTTGTCAAAGGCCTTGCTGAAATCCAGGTAGACAACACCCACTGCCTTCCCTTCATCCACTTTCCTGGTAACCTCCTCGAAAAACTCTAATAGATTGGTCAAACATGACCTACCACGCACAAGGCCATGTTGACTCTCCCTAATAAGTCCCTGTCTATCCAAATATTTGTAGATCCTATCCCTTATGACACCTTCCAATAACTTGCCCACCACCGACGTCAAATGTACTGGCCTATAATTTCCCGGATTTCTTTTGGAACCTTTTTTAAACAACGGAACAACATGAGCCACCCTCCAATCATCTGGCACCTCCCCCGTGAATACTGACATTTTAAATATGTCTGCCAGGGCCCCTGCAAGTTCAACACTAGCTCCCCTCAAGGTCCGTGGGAATACCCTGTCCGGCCCTGGGGATTTATCCACTCTGATTTGCCTCAAGACAGCGAGCACCTCCTCCCCTTTAATCTGTAAAGGTTCCATGACCTCCCTACCTGTTTGCCCTATTTCCGTAGACTCCATGCCCATTTCCTCAGTAAATACGGATGCAAAAAAACCATTTAGTATCTCCCCCATCTCTTTTGGTTGCATACACAGTCTACCACTCTGGTCTTCAAGAGGACCAATTTTATCCCTCACTATCCTTTTGCTCCTAACATACCTATAGAAGCTCTTTGGATTTTCCTTCACTCTGTCTGCCAAAGCAACCTCACGTCTTCTTTTAGTCCTCCTGATTTCCCTATTAAGTAGCTTCTTGCACTTTTTATACTGCTCGAGCATCTGATCTGTTCCTTGCTGCCTGCACATTTCATACAACTCTCTCTTCCTCTTAATCAGTGTTACAATCTCCCTCGAGAACCAAGGTTCCTTATTCCTATTTACTTTGCCTTTAATCCTGACAGGAACATACAAACTCTGCACTCTCAAAATTTCTCCTTTGAAGGTCTCCCACTTTCCATTTACATCCTTACCAGAGAACAGCCTTTGCCAATCCACACTTCCCAGATCCCTTCTCATTTCATCAAATTTGGCCTTTTTCCAGTTCAGAACTTCAACCCGAGGACCAGATCTATCCTTATCCATGATCAGGTTGAAACTAATGGTATTATGATCACTGGATACAAAGTGTTCCCTCACACTCACATCCATCACCTGCCCTAACTCATTTCCCAATAGGAGATCCAATATCACACCTCTCTAGTTGGCACCTCTATATACTGATGTAGAAAATTCTCCTGAACACATTTTACAAACTCTACCCCGTCTAAACCTTTAACAGTATGCGAGTCCCAATCAATATGTGAAAAATTAAAATCCCCTCCTATCACAACTTTGTGTTTCTTGCAGTTGTCAGCTACCTCTCTGCTGCTTTGCTCCTCCAATTCTCGCTGATTAGTCCATGTATATCAATGCAGAGTGTATCAGTCCATGTATATCAATGCAGAGTGTATCGGTCCATGTATATCAATGCAGAGTGTATCAGTCCATGTATATCATGCAGAGTATACCAGTCCATGTATATCAATGCAGAGTGTATCAGTCCATGTATATCATGCAGAGTATACCAGTCCATGTATATCAATGCAGAGTGTATCGGTCCATGTATATCAATGCAGAGTGTGTCAGTCCTTGTATATCACACAGAGTATACCAGTCTATGTATATCAATGCAGAGTGTACCGGTCCATGTATATCAACACAGAGTGTACTGGTCCATGTATATCAACGCAGTGTGTACCGGTCCATGTATATCAATGTAGAGTGTACCGGTTCATGTATATCAATGCAGAGTGTACCAGTCCATGTATATCAACGCAGAGTATACCAGTCCATGTATGTCAATGCAGAGTGTATCAGTCCATGTATATCAACGCAGTTTTGCAGTGAAGTAAAGCTGTAATGGAAAAAGCCATGCACAGATAGATGAACCACCAATCAGGAACTCTGAAGTTAGATGTGTTGCGTTGGTCACCAAAGAACCTCCTGGTGCATTGCAGGAATGAAAAGTTATACACGGGATGTCAATTTAGTTAAGAGAACCATAAATCAAACAAATAAACTAAATCCTTTCAAAACTATTCCCTCCCACACGTCTACTGAGAAAATCAGCACTAATCCAAACACAGGCTTAAGCTGCGCTAAACCTGCTGTCAGCTGTATTGTTGATTTAAAACAGAGGGTAGCTGCGTGCCACTAGACAAACAAATCCCCCAAGCCTACTGCCAGATCTGCTCTGCTAAATGCTCTCCCAACCAAGTAACATTAATGGCCTCTGTCTCCACTGTCTGTTTACTCATTCAGTTTGTTCATTGTGCTGCTTTGGTGCAGTTACTCATGGAGCTCGGAGCAGTAAGTGTTTGCGTTATGTTCAGTGAATTCCAGAAAGTTCCCTATTATCAAATCAATATATTGTCCAATAGATTTATCAGAGAAAATAACAGTTTAAATCACTCGCTCTGCGTTCTGATAGAACAATGTTCTGGGAATTAAACCCATCTGAACTCTCCTCATAAAAACAATCTTTTCTAAATTACTGGCAGGATATGTTCTATTTTGCTGTATTTCTTGTTCAAAATGCTAATCTTGTCTGTTGGAATTAAAAAGTCCTGTGAATGAGAGTACTCTTCATGGCCATTGGCTGACACAGATTTCCCAGGAGTGATGTAAAGCTGCCAGGGAACGGGTTGAGTTTCCTCCATTTCCCCACCCAACGTTTGCAGAATAAAGTCAGAATTCCTGGGAAAGCAGCCACCTTGTTCTCATCCCCTCCTCAGTTTCTCTCCTTCTCTGCTCAGTTGGCACTGCCCACTCCTCACAAATTACAGAAGGGAGACAGTTCTTGCAAGATGCCCTACAACACTGCCATCTATCACTGAATCCTTCACCACCCCTCGCTTGAGACAGCATGGTGAGGAATGGTCACAGTCCCCGAGCAAAGCCAAGAGATCTCCTGATGCCTGTTTTAAAGCCTGTAATATCTCCCTCACATCAGAGATCCAACCATTACCTTTCCAGGTATCCCACCGGAAGACTTACAACCTGTAGGTGCTTCCTGTGTCTTCAGAGACCTTCTGTTCAAACAGTATCTCTTATTAGGCGCTGCTCTGAAAGAATCCTTTAAAAGGAGTCTTTTAAGGGACTATTGATAAGGCTGCAGGACAGGCATGTGCCTGTGAAAAGGAAAGATAGGAAAGGTAGGATTCGAGAGCCGTGGATAACCAGGGAAATTGAGGATCTGATTAAAATGAAAAGGGAGGCAACTGAAAACAGATGGAGCTCTGGAGGAATACAGAGAGAGTAGGAAAGAACTCAAACGGGGAGTTAGAAGAGCAAAAAGAGGTCACGAGATGTTCTTGGCAGGCAGGATTAAGGAGAATCCTAAGGCATTCTATTCATACGTTGGGAACAAAAGAGTTGTCAGGGAGAAAGTCGGACCTCTCAAGGACAAAGGAGGGGAATTATGCTTAGAACGCAAGGGAATAGGGGAGATCCTAAATGAATACTTTGCATCGGTATTCACGAAGTAGAGGGGCGTGTTAACCGGGAGTGTCTCGGAGGGAGGTGTTGACCTGTTAGAGAAAATCTCCATTACAGGAGAGGAAGTGTTAGATTTTTTAGGGAACATTAAAACTGACAAAGCCCCAGGGCCTGATGGCATCTATCCTCGACTGCTCAGGGAGACGAGAGATGAAATTGCTGGGCCTCTGACGGAAACCTTTGTCGCTTCTTTGGGCACGGGTGAGGTCCCTGAGGATGGGAGGATAGCGAATGTGGTCCCATTGTTTAAGAAGGGTAGCAGGGATAACCCAGGAAATTATAGGCCGGTGAGCTTGACGTCCGTGGTAGGGAAGTTGTTGGAGAGGATTCTTAGAGACAGGATGTATGTGCATTTAGAACGGAACAATCTCATTAGTGACAGACAGCATGGTTTTGTAAGAGGGAGGTCGTGCCTTACAAATTTGGTGGAGTTTTTTGAGGAAGTGACAAAAACGGTTGATGAAGGAAGGGCCGTGGTTGTCGTCTATATGGATTTCAGTAAGGCATTTGACAAAGTCCCACATGGCAGGTTGGTTAAGAAGGTTAAGGCTCATGGGATACAAGGAGAAGTGGCTAGATGGGTGGAGAACTGGCTTGGCCATAGGAGACATAGGGTAGTGGTCGAAGGGTCTTTTTCCGGCTGGAGGTCTGTGACCAGTGGTGTTCCGCAGGGCTCTGTACTGGGACCTCTGCTATTTGTGATATATATAAATGATTTGGAAGAAGGTGTAACTGGTGTAATCAGCAAGTTTGCGGATGACACGAAGATGGCTGGACTTGCGGATAGCGAAGAGCATTGTCGGGCAATACAGCAGGATATAGATAGGCTGGAAAATTGGGTGGAGAGGTGGCAGATGGAGTTAAGTCCGGATAAATGCGAAGTGATGCATTTTGGAAGAAATAATGTAGGGAGGAGTTATACAATAAATGGCAGAGTCATCAGGAGTATAGAAACACAGAAGGACCTAGGTGTGCAAGTCCACAAATCCTTGAAGGTGCAACACAGGTGGAGAAGGTGGTGAAGAAGGCATATGGTATGCTTGCCTTTATAGGATGGGGTATAGAGTATAAAAGCAAGAGTCTGATGATGCAGCTGTATAGAACGCTGGTTAGGCCACATTTGGAGTACTGCGTCCAGTTCTGGTCGCCGCACTACCAGAAGGACGTGGAGGCGTTAGAGAGAGTGCAGAGAAGGTTTACCAGGATGTTGCCTGGTACGGAGGGTCTTAGCTATGAGGAGAGATTGGGTAAACTAGGGTTGTTCTCCCTGGAAAGACGGAGAATGAGGGGAGATCTAATAGAGGTGTACAAGATTGTGAAGGGGATAGATAGGGTGAACAGTGGGAAGCTTTTTCCCAGATCAGAAGTGACGTTCACGAGGGGTCACGGGCTCAAGGTGAGAGGGGCGAAGTATAACTCAGATATTAGAGGGATGTTTTTTACACAGAGGGTGGTGGGGGCCTGGAATGCGCTGCCAAGTAGGGTGGTGGAGGCAGGCACGCTGACATCGTTTAAGACTTACCTGGATAGTCACATGAGCAGCCTGGGAATGGAGGGATACAAACGATTGGTCTAGTTGGACCAAGGAGCGGCACAGGCTTGGAGGGCCGAAGGGCCTGTTTCCTGTGCTGTACTGTTCTTTGTTCTTTGTTTGTTAATCCCTCTTACTGACACAGAGGTTCTATGCTGGTCTCATCAGCAATGCTCATATCCCATTAAAAAATAAAATTTAAAACCATGTAAATGAAGTCTATCCCAACGGAATGGAGCAGGGTTGCAGCGGCCTTTGCAGCAGGTAACAAGAGGAAAATCCATCTGGAATCTTAATGTAGATTCTGAACTTGGGAATTGTGAATAGCTGCCAATCTATGGTCCACTTTCAACAAAGAATGAGTAGCGTGCTAACCAGGTTTTGGTTTGGTGGCTGAGAGATGAAAGTTACCCACAGATCTGGGGGAATTGTCAGTTCTTTACTGTCCCTCTCAGACCATCAGAGATGAGCTGAAATGGGCCTCAGTTTAACATTTCATCCTGTATAGCATATCGGTCAAAACAGTTCAGACAATCATTAAATCAGACCAGAAATTTCATCAACTAAAATAACTAATATTATTTGCTTACAAAATTAGATAACTAAAATAGAGAAATAGATTAAACATAAAGACAAGGCAGTTAGTTATTATCAGTTTGATAATGGGTTTGAGGTAGTAAGCTGAAATGTTTAATGCTGAAACCTACCACCTCATGTAACTGTCCACACCCTTTAATTTGCACATGGGAAGTGAAATGGGATCTGGGGGCAAGGCTAATTTTTTGTCCTGTCTCTTTGCAAACAGGGAGGATAGTCCCAGGGACGGATGCGTTAAGGGGGTTAGAACATCGCTGAATTGCAGTTGATGTTTTTGAATTGAACTGGTGCCTTTTTGCGATGTCTCAATTCCACTCGAGATGCTGCTTCCCAGTCACAACACGGACTTCTTTGAAGAAATCCCTTCTTGTTGATGTTAGAAGCAGGGCAATAAGATGGAAAAGGTTCTTACAGTCAGGTCGTGATTGGGTAACTGTTCCCTAAGGTCCAATTTCACCTTGGCGTGAATGGCTAGAGGCTCAGCCCAATAGAATTTCTGGCATTTACTGGAACAAACTCACCAATCGCAGCAATGTAGCATCTTGTAGCTAAGTTCTCATTGGCTCAAGCAGTCAGAAGTCATTGAACATCTTAAATGTTTACAAAAGAGGGTTTCACTTGCTGAGCTCAGACCCTGAAAGTAGAGTTAGGAAAGCAGGGCGGTTTAATCAAGTAAGAAGTGAATGGAAGGCAATTCATTCTGTTTGTTCATGTTGATTGGCAGAGTGTTCAATCGAATCTCAGTGTCCATTGTCCAGTGTTACTGATATTGAAGCTGTTTGAATGTCTGTCATACTGAAATTACCTCATTGACTCCACTTTGACCCCACACTGGATATGCACAGGCAATTTCAAATATTCATCACCAAATTCAATTAAAAATTATATTGAATTGTTTGCAGAACATAATTCCATTATTAGCACCACAATCAACTTTGGAAAGTGTGTAACATGCATAATGTTAACCAATTTTAACTTTAGCAGTATTTTTGAAATGTTCATTATTCCCGTGAGTGAACACCATTATTCATTGCTTTGATACTTTTCAGTATATTTTAAATTTATTGTTATTAATATCTCCCAAAGTTCTCAGATTTTGAGCTCAGAAATGGGCATATATGATATATCTAAACACAGACAATATATAACCACCCATTAGATATGAGAAAGCTTGTAGTCCCAGGCTGTCCCCTTCCTGAGCTACCATCTGGCACTCTGCCATTTCCAATCTGTCATCTTTCTATTCCTAGCCGCCCAGCTATATCAGTGCAGTGAGCTGGGAACTCTGAACTCCCAACCATGAGCCATGCCGACCTGGACCTCAAAACAAACCTGGCGAGGGTTGCTCCTGAACTACGGTGCTGTCTCCAGACTCCACATAACCATAACTTTAAATTCTCTGCTGGTGAGAAGAATTGCTTACGCTTTGGAAGAACAAAGTTAAACAAGGTCATTGCCCTGAATGCATTTCCCTTTCATTTCTGAAGTGAAGTTGATTTTGGGCAGTAACACAAAATGGCAGCAGAGAATGGACAGCTGGTTTGCAGTCCGCCCAATCTTCTTTCATGTTTAATTTTACATGGGAAAGGAAATGAAGTCAGCTGTGAAATGGGATGTCTTTTCACTCCTGGCGAATTTACACCACTCCCAAGCCCAATTCCATTCCATTTTCCTTCAAACATACACTTTTCATAGAATCCATACAATCCCGATAGTTCAGAAGGAGGCCATTTGGCCCATCGAGTCTGCAACGGCCCTCTGAAAGAGCATCTTATCCAGGTCCACTCTGCCCTCACCCTACCTCTGTAACCCTGCACATTTACCATGGCTAATCACCTCTAGCCTACACATTTTTGGGACACTATGGGGCAATTTAGCATGGCCAATCCACTTAACCCACAAATCTTTGGACAGTGGGAGGAAACCGGAGCACCCGGAGGAAACCCAAGCAGACACGGGGAGAACGTGTCAGCCTAGATTGTTATGCTCAAGAAGTGGCACTTGAACCCACAATCCTCTGACCTAGAGGTGAGGATGTGACTCAGTCTGAGCATTTTCGGATAAATCTGAATTGTCACCAATTTTCTCAGAATATTTTAAGGCTGAGTGAGTGTAGGGATGTTATAAAGTTTTAATAATCTCTTTCAGAGTGGAATTAACCAATAAAATACTGAGTTAACATAAAACAGTGGCCAGAATTTTACCCTCTCGCCCGCCACGGGAATCGGAGCGGGCGAGGGGCAGATCATGACCTCAGGCAGGACTTTATGGTTTCGGGACGAACGAGGCAATAAAATCCTGCCGAGTGTGTTCTTTGTTTTGCAGCTTTTATTAGCTTTAGCAGTTGCTTGTTTTACCCGAAACTCCAGTGTCTAATCAGCAGGGATGATAATACTGCTGTCAATGTGAGTGCCTTGGCTCAGTTTTGATTGAGGTATAATCGTGACAGATGATTGGTTAGTCCTCCTCTCTCTTTGGGCTATGAGGCAATTTGCCATTGGCCTCCAATGATGAGCTGCTTTCTGCCAGCCAATGAATGAAGGTTCTGGGTGGGAGAATGAAATAACAGTGTCAGCAATCTCACTGAGTCCCTGGCACAGCGATATAGTCACTTGGAGCAGAAAGAGGGCTCAACAACCAGATTACTGTAATATTCCATGCTAGTTAACTGTAAGTTCATGAGAACAAATGATGTGTCCAGGTAAAACAGCAAAGTAAACCCAAAATACTTCAATCCCGGTAATCCATTGGAAACCGGGCAGGCAGGCGATTAAAATCACCTCAGACTTAATCACTGAACCCCCACTTGGTGTAGGTTCCAATCGTAATCAGTTCCATTGAGCAAATCAGAACATCAGCCATTAGAAACCTGAAGCTGACAGCTCCCATTTCCCCAGAAAACTCCATCAAATTTAGATTATAACATGACTTAAAATTGGGTATTATGTTAAGGGCGAATTATTATTTAAAATATTTATTCTTCAACGTTATCTGCTGTTGTTTTCCAGCATGAAACAAAGTGTTAAATTATTCTATCATTTCTCAGACTGTGTCATTGACACTTTAGCTTCAGAGAGTTTCCTGTTTTGGAGATCATTAACCTCACAATCAATAAAAACAATCACTTCAAAGAATTTGGATGATAATATTATCCATCGTAGTGGATCGCTAAAGGATTTCTTACTCAGTGGGCTGTGTTTTTATTTTATTTTATTCATTCAAGGGGTGTGGGCGTCACTGGCTGGGCCAGCATTCATTGTCCATCCCCAATTATCCTTGAACTGAGTGTCTCACTGGGCCATTTAAGAGTCTGTGGATCTGGAGTCACATGTAGACCACACCGGGTAAGGATGGCAGATTTCTTTCCCTGAAGGACATTAATGTTCCTGAAGTGAATGCCACCCACCCCTCACCCCACTCCACCCCGCAACCTGACTATCCTCAACCTAGCCACACCCAAACTTACCCACCAACCTGCCTACCTGCTGCCTCACCCACCCCCCATGTACACACCTTACCACCCTATCCATTCACTCATTCACTAACCGATTCACCTATTCACTAACACTCAGACTGGGTATTTAAACTTACATTGGATAGTTAGTGCTGTAGGAGTGTCTTTCCCTGACAATACAGCACTGTAATCGAGCTTCTCCAATGCTTGGCATTTCAGAAGAAGCTGGACTTTGAAGACTCAGTGGGAAATGAAAAGTAGCATCTCAGTGTGGAAAGATTTTAGCAGAGCAGCAAACTGACAATAATTGCCACCTTGCAGAAGGTGGGCTGGACATGAAAGTGGCCAATGATCACTCTCCGTTTACCAATTATCTCTCGTGATTGGGAGGCATTGGAGCTTGAATCTCATCATCCAGATGTGCTTCACTGATTGAAACTTTGTGAAGAGCTACCTTTAGTGGAAATCAGAATAACTTTTTCAGCACTTTGTGAATCGCCTGAAATAGTCACTTTGTTTAAAATGTTCCCAATGACGCCTTTGTAATTAACTCCTGTGGAACGGGAAATATTCAGCACCATTCAGCACAGAATGGAACTACGCGATCTCCTTGGATAGTTTCGGCAGTGGCATTGTATTGTACAGGACTGAATTAAATATTGGAGATGAATTTTGTGTCTCCAGATTCAGCAGTTTTCTCATGAGGTCACAGAGAGTGAAGAAGGAAACCCTCTTGAATTCACATACCTTCCAAATGTGGATAAATATTTCCAATATTCCTTGTTTCCGAGTGAAGATTTGAAGATGCCATTTATTGCAGAATTTCATCATCACAAGAATGAAGCTGATCTAAAGGATTTACCAAACCTTCTCAATAATTGGGTGAAAACATTTTTCCTCACATCACTTCTCCTTTTGCCAATTATTTGAATCTGAGCACTTTAGTTCTTAAAGTACTTTTGAGAAGGAAATTTTTCTCACAATTTACCCTGTCCATACCTCTCAGGATTTTGGATACCTCTATTAAGTCTCCTCTCAACTTTCTTTTCTCCAAGGAAAACAGTCCCAACCTTTCCAATCTATCCTCATAGTTACAGCTCTTGTTTATGATTTACAAAATGATTTGGAGTTGGGGACCAAGTGTGGCGTGTCAAAATTCACAGATGACACAAAGATGAGTGGCAGAGGGCGCTGAAAGTCTGCAAAGGGATATAGATAGTCGAAGTGAATGAGCGAGGGTCTGGCAGATGGAGTACAATGTTGGTAAATGTGAGGTCATCCATTTTGGTCGGAATAACAACAAAATGGACTATTATTTAAATGGTAAAAAATTGCAGCATGCTGCTGTGCAGAGGGACCTGGGTGTCCTTGTGCAAGAATCACAAGGAGTTGGTTTGCAGGTGCAGCAGGTAATTAAGAAGGCAAATGGAATTTTGTCCTTCATTGCGAGAGGGGTGGAGTTTAAAAACAGCGAGGTTATGGTGCAGCTGTATAAAATGCTGGTGAGGCCACACCTGGAGTACTGTGTACAGTTTTGGTCTCCTTACTTGAGAAAGGATACACTGGCACTGGAGGGGGTGCAGAGGAGATTCACTAAGTTAATTCCGGAATTGAGAGGGTTGGCTTATGAGGAGAGACTGAGTAGACTGGGGCTATACTTATTGGAATTCAAAAGAATGAGGGGCGATTTTATAGAAACATATATGGGCTGCGGTTAGAAACAGGAAAGGAGCGGTCACGTTGCTAGGAGTTTACTATAGGCCCCCAAATAGTAATAGAGATGTGGAGGAAGAAATTGCAAAGCAGATTATGGATACATGTGGGGGTCACAGGGTAGTTGTCATGGGGGACTTTAACTTTCCAAATATTGATTGGAACCTTTGTAGGTCAAATAGTTTGGATGGGGCACTTTTTGTGCAGTGTGTGCAGGAGGGTTTCCTGACACAATATGTGGATAGGCCGACAAGGGGTGAGGCCACATTGGATTTGGTACTGGGAAATGAACCGGGCCAAGTGTTAGATTTGGTTGTGGGAGAGAACTTTGGAGATAGTGACCACAATTCGGTGTCTTTTGTTATTGCAATGGAGAGGGATAGGGCCGGACGGCAGGGCAAGGCTTACAATTGGGGGAGAGGTAATTATGATGCGATTAGGCAAGAATTAGGGGGCATAAGATGGGAACAGAAACTGTCAGGGAAAGGCACTGATGAAAAGTGGAACTTTTTCAAGGAACAAATACTGGGTGTCCTTGATAGGTATGTCCCTGTCAGGCAGGGAGGAAATGGCCGAGTGAGGGAACCGTGGTTCACAAAAGAGGTGGAATGTCTTGTGAAAAGGAAGAGGGAAGCTTATGTAGGGATGAGGAAACAAGGTTCAGATGGCTCGATTGAGGGTTACAAGTTAGCAAGGAATGAGCTGAAAAAGGGGCTGAGGAGAGCTAGGAGGGGACATGAGAAGTCCTTGGCGGGTCGGATCAAGGAAAACCCCAAGGCTTTTTACTCTTATGTGAGGAATAAAAGAATGACCAGGGTGAGGTTAGGGCCGGTCAAGGACAGTGGTGGGAACTTGTGTATGGAATCAGTAGAGATAGGCGAGGTGATGAATGAATACTTTTCTTCAGTGTTCACCAAGGAGAGGGGCCATGTTTTTCAGGAAGAGAAGGTGTTACAGGCTAATAGGCTGGAGGAAATAGATGTTCGGAGGGAGGATGTATTGGCAGTTTTGAATAAACTGAAGGTCGATAAGTCCCCTGGGCCTGATGAAATGTATCCTAGGATTCTTTGGGAGGCGAGGGATGAGATTGCAGAGCCTTTGGCTTTGATCTTTGGGTCCTCGCTGTCCACGGGGATGCTGCCAGAGGACTGGAGAGTGGCAAATGTTGTTCCTCTGTTTAAGAAAGGGAATAGAAATGACCCTGGTAATTATAGACCGGTTAGTCTGACTTCGGTGGTTGGTAAATTGATGGAAAAGGTCCTTAGGGATGGGATTTACGACCATTTAGAAAGATGCGGATTAATCCGGGATAGTCAGCAAATCGTGCCTCACAAATTTGATTGAATTTTTTGAGGAGGTAACTAGGTGTGTTGATGAAGGTAGGGCGGTTGATGTCATATACATGGATTTTAGTAAGGCGTTTGATAAGGTCCCCCATGGTCGGCTTATGATGAAAGTAAGGAGGTGTGGGATAGAGGGAAAGTTGGCCGATTGGATAGGTAACTGGCTATCTGATCGAAGACAGAGGGTGGTGGTGGATGGAAAATTTTCGGACTGGAGGCAGGTTGTTAGCGGAGTGCCGCAGGGATCGGTGCTTGGTCCTCTGCTCTTTGTGATTTTTATTAATGACTTAGAGGAGGGGGCTGAAGGGTGGATCAGTAAATTTGCTGATGACACCAAGATTGGTGGAGTAGTGGATGAGGTGGAGGGCTGTTGTAGGCTGCAAAGAGACATAGATAGGATGCAAAGCTGGGCTGAAAAATGGCAAATGGAGTTTAACCCTGATAAATGTGAGGTGATTCATTTTGGTAGGACTAATTTAAATGTGGATTACAGGGTCAAAGGTAGGGTTCTGAAGACTGTGGAGGAACAGAGAGATCTTGGGGTCCATATCCACAGATCTCTAAAGGTTGCCACTCAAGTGGATAGAGCTGTGAAGAAGGCATATAGTGTGTTAGCTTTTATTAACAGGGGGTTGGAGTTTAAGAGCCGTGGGGTTATGCTGCAACTGTACAGGACCTTGGTGAGACCGCATTTGGAATATTGCGTGCAGTTCTGGTCACCTCACTATAAGAAGGATGTGGAAGCGCTGGAAAGAGTGCAGAGGAGATTTACCAGGATGCTGCCTGGTTTGGAGTGTCGGTCTTATGAGGAAAGGTTGAGGGAGCTGGGGCTGTTCTCTCTGGAGCGGAGGAGATTGAGGGGAGACTTAATAGAGGTTTATAAAATGATGAAGGGGATAGATCGAGTGAACGTTCAAAGACTATTTCCTCGGGTGGATGGAGCTATTACAAGGGGGCATAACTATAGGGTTCATGGTGGGAGATATAGGAAGGATATCAGAGGTAGGTTCTTCACGCAGAGAGTGGTTGGGGTGTGGAATGGACTGCCTGCAGTGATAGTGGAGTCAGACACTTTAGGAACATTTAAGCGGTTATTGGATAGGCACATGGAGCACACCAGGATGGTAGGGAGTGGGATAGCTTGATCTTGGTTTCAGATGAAGGTCGGCACAACATCGTGGGCCGAAGGGCCTGTTCTGTGCTGTAATGTTCTAAAAAAAATATATATAAGATTATGAAGGGAACAGATAAGATAGAAGCAGGGAGGTTGTTTCCACTGCAGGTGAAACTAGAACTAGGGGGCATGGCCTCAAAATAAGGGGAAGTAGATTTAGGACTGAGTTGAGGAGGAACTTCTTCACACAAAGGGTTGTGAATCTGTGGAATTTCCTGCCTAGTGAAGCAGTTGAGGCAACCTCATTAAATGTTTTTAAGGCAAGGTTGGATAAATTTTTGAACAGCAAAGGAATTAAGGGTTATGGTGAGCGGGCAGGTAAGTGGAGCTGAGTCCACAAAAAGATCAGCCATGATCTTATTGAATGACAGAGCAGGCTCGAGGGGCCAGATGGCCTACTCCTGCTCCTAGTTCTTATGTTCTTATGTTCTTTATCCCGGGAATCATTCTTGTGAATTTCCTCTGCACTCTCTCTGATGCCTTCCCATCCTTCCTCAGGATTAAGGAGAATCCCAAGGCATTTTATTCATACGTTAGGAACAAAAGGGTTGTTAGGAAAAAATCGGACCTCTCAGGGACAAAAGTGGGGACTTATGCTTGGAGCCCAAAGAGGTAGGGGAGATCCTAAATGAATACTTTGCGTCGGTATTCACAAAGGAGAGGGATGTGTTGACTGGGAGTGTCTCGGAGGGGAGTGTTGAACCGTTGGAGAAAATCTCCATTACAAAGGAGGAAGTGTTAGGTTTGTTAGAGAATATAAAGACTGACAAATCCCCAGGGGCTGATGGAATCTATCCAAGGCTGCTCAGGGAGACGAGAGGTGAAATCGTTGGGCATCTGACGCAAATCTTTGTCTCGTCACTGGACACAGGTGAGGTCCCAGAGGATTGGAGGATAGCCAATGTGGTCCCGTTATTTAAGAAGGGTAGGAAGGATAACCCGGGTAATTATAGGCCGGTGAGCTTGACGTCCGTGGTGGGGAAGTTGTTGGAGAAGATTCTTAAAGATAGGATGTATGCGCATTTAGAAAGGAATAAACTCATTAACGATAGTCAACATGGTTTTGTGAGAGGGAGGTCATGCCTCACGAACCTGGTGGTGTTTTTTGAAGAAGTGACCAAAATGGTTGACGAAGGAAGGGCCGTGGATGTTGTCTATATGGACTTTAGTAAAGCATTTGACAAAGTCCCTCATGGTAGGCTAGTGAAAAAGGTTGGATCCCATGGGATAAAGGGGGAGGTGGCTAGATGGGTGGAGAACTGGCTTGGTCATAGAAGACAGAGGGTGGTAGTGGAAGGGTCTTTTTCCGGCTGGAGGCCTGTGACTAGTGGTGTACCGCAGGGCTCTGTATTGGGACCTCTGCTGTTTGTGATTTATATAAATGATCTGGAAGAAGGAGTAACTGGGGTGATCAGTAAGTTTGCGGACGACACAAAACTGGCAGGACTTGCAGATAGTGAGGAACATTGTCAGAGGCTACAGAAGGATATAGATAGGCTGGAAATTTGGGCAAGGAAATGGCAGATGGAGTTCAATCCTGATAAATGCGAAGTGATGCATTTTGGTGGGAATAATGTAGGGAGGAGCTACACGATAAATGGAAGAACCATAAAGGGTGTAGAGACGCAGAGGGACCTGGGTGTACAAGTCCACAGATCTTTGAAGGTGACGTCACAGGTGGAGAAGGTGGTGAAGAAGGCATATGGCATGCTTGCCTTTATAGGACGGGGCATAGAGTATAAAAGTTGGGGTCTGATGTTGCAGATGTATAGAACGTTGGTTCGGCCGCATTTGGAATACTGCGTCCAGTTCTGGTCGCCACACTACCAGAAGGACGTGGAGGCTTTGGAGAGAGTACAGAGGAGGTTTACCAGGATGTTGCCTGGTATGGAGGGGCTTGGTTATGAGGAGAGATTGGGGAAACTGGGGTTGTTCTCCTTGGAAAGACGGAGGATGAGGGGAGACTTAATAGAGGTGTATAAAATTATGAAAGGCATAGATAGGGTGAACGGTGGGAAGCTTTTCCCCGGGTCGGTGGTGACGTTCACGAGGGGTCATAGGTTCAAGGTGAAGGGGGGGAGGTTTAACACAGATATCAGAACGACATATTTCACACAGAGGGTCGTGGGGGCCTGGAATGTGTTGCCGGGCAAGGTGGTGGAGGCGGACACACTGGGAACGTTTAAGACTTATCTAGACAGCTATATGAACGGAGTGGGAATGGAGGGATACAAAAGAGTGGTCTAGTTTGGACCAGGGAGCGGCGCGGGCTAATTGTTCCTGGTTTCTCGTTTCAAGGCTTCATTCTATGATCATCTTGCTGGTGCCAGTACAGAGTGAGACTGCGGATAGTTGGGAACCTGTCTCGGGGGCAGGGAATTCATATGGTGTTCGTGGAAGTGGAAATGACTAGGGTTGGGAAGCATTTTCCGATCGGGGCCATTGTGATCTCCTGGACTCGTTTCGATCGCCTCAGGGGGTCGGAGAGGAATTTCCCAGATTTTTTTTCCTCATATTGGCCCTGGGGTTTTTCACTCTGGGTTTTCGCCTCTCCCTGGAGATCACATGGTCTGGAATGGGGGGGTGGGGGTAAGTTAATAGGTTGTAATGAACAAAGCATCGTAGCTGTGAGGGACAGCTCGGTGGATAGGATATTGGTATGTAGATAGGCTGGAAAATTGGGCGGCGATCCTGGATTCAGGATTCAATCCTGGACCGGGGAGCGGCGCGGGCTTGGAGGGCCGAAGGGCCTGTTCCTGTGCTGTATTGTTCTTTGTTCTTTGTTCTTTGTACAGTGCCCAGAACTGAACACAGTGCTTGAGATGAGTCCTAACTAGTGTCTTATACAAGTTCACTGTTTCAGCACCTCCTTTAGAGTTCTTACGTTTATTTTGTACTGTCTCCACATTCTTCCCACCAAAATCAATCACCTCACACTTCTCTGCATTGAATTTTATCAATCACTTATCTGCCCAATCCACTGACATGTGTACATCCTTTAGACTATTCTCATCACAAATGACAACTTTTCCAACCACTGTATCAGCAGCAACTTTGGATTCATGCCCTGAACACCCCCGAAAGAGCAAGGGTCCCAACACTGACCCTTGGGGTACTTCACAACAAATCTTCCTCCAATCTGAAAAGCAATCCTTTGTCACGATCTCTGTTTCCTGTCATTCAAACAATTTCTTATCCAAGTGCTTCTTATTCCATGAGCTAGAATGTTGCTCATTGGTCTGTTGTGTGGCACTGTATCGAATACCAGTAGTAGAGGCGGGTATAATTTTGTCTTTTAAAAAACATTTAGACAGTTACATGGGCAAGATGGCTATAGAGGGTAATGGGCCAGATGCGGGCAGTTGGGACTGGCTTAGTGGTAAAAACTGGGCGGCATGGACAAGTTGGGTCGAAGGGCCTGTTTCTATGCTGTAAACCTCTATGACTCTACCTCAATGATTTGGGTGAGAATTTGGTCAGCATGGTTAGTAAGTTTGCAGATGACACTAAGATTGGTGGCATAGTGGACAGTGAAGAAAGTCATCTAGGATTGTAATTGGATCTTGATCAATTGGGCCAGTGAGCTGACGAATGGCAGATGGAGTTTAATTTTGATAAATGCGAGGTGATGCATTTTGGTTGATTGAACCAGGGCAGGACTTACTCAGTTAATGGTAGGGTGTTGGGGAGAGTTATAACCAAAGGGATCTAGGGGTACAGGTTCATAGCTCCTTGAAAGTGCAGTCACAGGAGGACAGAGTGGGGAAGAAGGCATTCGGCATGCTTGGTTTCATTGGTCAGAATATTGAATACAGGAGTTCGGATGTCTTGTTGAAGTTGTACAAAACATTGATAAGGCCACACTTGGAATACTGTGTACAGTTCTGGTCACCTCATTATAGAA
Organism: Mustelus asterias; assembly: GCF_964213995.1. Lineage (NCBI taxonomy): Eukaryota > Metazoa > Chordata > Chondrichthyes > Carcharhiniformes > Triakidae > Mustelus > Mustelus asterias. The sequence goes on from NC_135802.1 coordinate 167,742,085, forward strand.
AGGATATTATTTGACCAGAAAGAGTGCAGAAAAGATTTACTGGGATGCTACTGGGACTTGATGGTTTGAGTTATAAGGAGAGGCTGGATAGATTGGGACTTTTTTCTCTGGAGCGTAGGAGACTTAGGGGTGATCTTATAGAGGTCTATAAAATAATGAGGGGCATAGATCAGCTAGATAGTCAATATATTTTCCCAAAGGTCAGGGAGTTCAAAACTAGAGGGCATAGGTTTAAGGTGAGAGGAGAGAGATACAAAAGGATCCAGAGGGGCAATTTTTTCACACAGAGGGTGGTGAGTGTCTGGAACAAGCTGCCAGAGGTAGTAGTAGAGGTGGGTACAATTTTGTCTTCCAAAAAGCGTTTGGACAGTTACATGGGTAAGATGGGTATAGAGGAATATGGGCCAAACAGGGGCAATTGGGACTAGCTCAGGGGTTAAAAAAAGGGGCGGCATGGACGAGTTGGGCTGAAGGGCCTGTTTCCCTGCTGTAAACCTCTATACTTTATGGGCCCGATTTTACCATTGCATCGCGCCCGTTTTCGGGCGCGAAAATGTGGTAAAGTCGGGTGTGAGGCCATTAACGCGATCCACACCCTCGTCCGTGCAGATCGCCACTTTACGGAAACCCGGGAATGGCGGCGATCCGCTTCATGCCCGAAACAAGCGCAACGGCGATTTAAATGCACTTGCATGCATTTAAATTGAATTAATGAACTGCCCGCCCAACTTTATCAGCATTTCCCCCTTTACCGCCGCGTTCGCCGATCCGGAATCGCGCCAAAATGGACCTCGAATCATATAACCAGAGAAAATTACAGCTCAGAAACAGGCCTTTTGGCCCTTCTTGTCTGTGCCGAACCATTTTATGCCTAGTCCCACTGACCTGCACTTGGACCATATCCCTCCACACCCCTCTCATCCATGAACCCATCCAAGTTTTTCTTAAATGTTAAATGTTAAAAGAGCATTTACCACTTCATCCGGCAGCTCATTCCACACTCCCACCACTCTCTGCGTGAAGAAGCCCCCCCTAATATTCCCTTTAAACTTTTCTCCTTTCACCCTTAACCTCTGCCCTCTGGTTTTTTTCTCCCCGAGCCTCAGTGGAAAAAGCCTGCTTGCATTCATTCTATCTATACACATCAAAATCTTATACACCTCTATCAAATCTCCCTTCATTCTTCTACGCTCCAGGGAATAAAGTCCCAACCTATTCAATCTCTCTCTGTAACTCAGCTTCTCAAGTCCCGGTAACACCCTTGTGAACCTTCTCTGCACTCTTTCAACCTTATTTACATCCTTCCTGTAACTAGGTGACCAAAACTGTACACAATACTCCAAATTCGGCCTCACCAATGCCTTATATAACCTTACCATAACACTCCAACTTTTATACTCGATACTCCGATTTATAAAGGCCAATGTACCAAAGGCACTCTTTACGACCCTATCCACCTGTGACGTCACTTTTAGGGAATTCTGTACCTGTATTTCCAGATCCCTCTGTTCAACTGCAGTCTTCAGAGTCCTACCATTTACCCTGTACGTTCTACTTTGGTTTGTCCTTCCAAAGTGCAATATCTCACACTTGTCTGCGTTAAATTCCATTTGCCATTTTTCAGCCCATTTTTCTAGTTGGTCCAAATCCCTCTGCAAGCTTTGAAAACCTTCCTCACTGTCCACTACACCTCCAATCTTTGTATCATCAGCAAATTTGCTGATCCAATTTACCACATTATCATCCAGATCATTGATATAGATGACAAACAACAATGGACCCAACACCGATCCCTGCGGCACACCACTAGTCACAGGCCTCCACTCAAAGAAGCAATCCTCCACAACCACTCTCTGGCTTCTTCCACTGAACACAGTAAGAAGTCTCACAACACCAGGTTAAAGTCCAACAGGTTTATTTGGTAGGAAATACCATAAGCCTTCGGAGCGCTGCTCCTTCGTCAGATGGAGTGGAAATGTGCTTTTAAACAGTGCACAGAGACACAAAATCAAGTTACAGAATACTAATTTGAATGCGAATCCCTCCGGCCAGCCAGGTCTTAAAGGTACAGACAATGTGGGTGGAGGGAGCATTAAACACAGGTTAAAGAGATGTGTATTGTCTCCAGACAGAACAGCCAGTAAGATTCTGCAAGTCCAGGGGGCAAGCTGTGGGGGTTACTGATAACGTGACATAAATCCAACATCCCGGTTTAGGCCGTCCTCATGTGTGCGGAACTTGGCGATCAGTTTCTGCTCAGCGACTCTGCGCTGTCGTGTGTTGTGAAGGCCGCCTTGGAGAACGCTTACCTGAAGATCCAAGGCTGAATGCCCGTGACTGCTGAAGTGCTCCCCCACAGGAAGAGAACAGTCTTGTCTGGTGATTGTCGAGTGGTGTTCATTCATCCGTTGTCATAGTGTCTGCATGGTTTCCCCAATGTACCATGCCTCGGGACATCCTTTCCTGCAGTGTATCAGGTAGACAATGTTAGCCAAGTTACAAGAGTAGGTACCGTGTACCTGGTAGATGGTGTTCTCACGTGAGATGATGGCATCCGTGTCAATGATCCGGCATGTCTTGCAGAGGTTGCTGTGGCAGGGTTGTGTGGTGTCGTGGTCACTGTTCTCCTGAAGGCTGGGTAGTTTGCTGCGGACAATGGTCTGTTTGAGGTTGCGTGGTTGTTTGAAGGCAAGAAGTGGGGGTATGGGGATGGCCTTGGTGAGATGTTCGTCTTCATCAATGACATGTTGAAGGCTCAGGAGGAGATGCCGTAGCTTCTCCATTCCGGGGAAGTACTGGACGACGAAGGGTACTCTGTCCGCCGTGTCCATGTTTGTCTTCTGAGGAGGTCGGTGCGGTTTTTCGCTGTGGCACATCGGAACTGTTGATCGATGAGTCGAGCGCCATATCCTGTTCTTATGAGGGCATCTTTCAGCGTCTGGAGGTGTCTGTTGCGATCCTCCTCATCCGAGCAGATCCTGTGTATACGGAGGGCTTGTCCGTAGGGGATGGCTTCTTTAACGTGTTTAGGGTGGAAGCTGGAGAAGTGGAGCATCGTGAGGTTATCCGTGAGCACCTCAGTGAGGTGCTGAGGTGACCGTCCTTAATGGAGATGCGTGTGTCCAAGAATGCAACCGCTTCCAGAGAGTAGTCCATGGTGAGTCTGATGGTGGGATGGAACTTGTTGATGTCATTATATAGTTGTTTCAGTGATGTCATCATATAGGGCGGGAGGGGCAAGGGGGTCCACTGCCACTCTGCAGGCGATCAGTGGGAGGGGGAGGGGGGCAGTGGTGGTGATCGGTCTGAGTAGTGGGGGGGTGGATAAGGGAGACAGTGATGTGTGTGGGTAGTGGGGGGGTGGATAAGGGGGACAGTGATGTGTGTGGGTAGTGGGGGGGTGGATAAGGGGGACAGTGATGTGTGTGGGTAGCGGGGGGGTGGATAAGGGGGACAGTGATGTGTGTGGGTAGTGGGGGGGTGGATAAGGGGGACAGTGATGTGTGTGGGTAGTGGGGGGGTGGATAAGGGGGACAGTGATGTGTGTGGGTAGCGGGGGGGGTGGATAAGAGGGACAGTGATGTGTGTGGGTAGTGGGGGGGTGGATAAGGGGGACAGTGATGTGTGTGGGTAGCGGGGGGGGTGGATAAGGGGGACAGTGATGTGTGTGGGTAGCGGGGGGGGGGTGGATAAGGGGGACAGTGATGTGTGTGTGTAGTGGGGGGGTGGATAAGGGGGACAGTGATGTGTGTGTGTAGTGGGGGGGTGGATAAGGGGGACAGTGATGTGTGTGTGTAGTGGGGGGGTGGATAAGGGGGACAGTGATGTGTGTGGGTAGCGGGGGGGGGGGTGGATAAGGGGGACAGTGATGTGTGTGTGTAGTGGGGGGGTGGATAAGGGGAACAGTGATGTGTGTGTGTAGTGGGGGGGTGGATAAGGGGGACAGTGATGTGTGTGTGTAGTGGGGGGGTGGATAAGGGGGACAGTGATGTGTGTGTGTAGTGGGGGGGTGGATAAGGGGGACAGTGATGTCTGTGGGGACCATCGCTCCCGCTTTTCGCTCCAGGGCCACTTTCTCCGCTTTCTGCGGCCCGGGAGCGATCGGACACGGGCGCGCTTTTTCAAATTTTTTTCGAACTGCGCATGCGCAATTCAGAGCTCCGATCGTTTCGGCCGCGCTAAGCCCCGCCCACAGCGCGAATGGGACACACGGTTTCCTTTTCAGGCTGAGTGCGTATGGGGGGCGCCTGAAAGCAGATTTCATAGAAATCATAGAAATCATAGAAACCCTACAGTGCAGAAGGAGGCCATTCGGCCCATCGAGACTGCACCGACCACAATCCCACCCAGGCCCTACCCCCACATATTTTACCCGCTAAGCCCTCTAACCTATGCATCTCAGGACACTAAGGGGCAATTTTTAACCTGGCCAATCAACCTAACCCGCACATCTTTGGACTGTGGGAGGAAACCGGAGCACCCGGAGGAATACCACGCAGACACAAGGAGAATGTGCAAACTCCACACAGACAGTGACCCGAGCCGGGAATCGAACCCGGGACCCTGGAGCTGTGAAGCAGCAGTCGGATCTGCATTACGCCCAGATTTAGCACTTGAAAATGGTAAAATCGGGCCCTATGACTCAAATCAGTAACGAGTAGATGTGGATGGCACAGTAGCACAGTGGTTAGCACTGCTTCTTCACAGCTCCAGGGACCCCAGTTCGATTCCCGGTTTGGGTCACTGTCTGTGTGGAGTTTGCACATTCTCCTCATGTCGGCGTGGGTACTCTCTGGGTGCTCCGGTTTCCTCCCACAGTCCAAAGATGGGTTAGGTTCATTGGCCATGCTAAAATTACCCCTTAGTGTCCTGAGATGCGGAGGTTAGAGGGATTGGCGGGTAAATATGTAGGGATACAGGGGTAGGGCCTGGGTGGGATTGTGGTTGATGCAGACTCGATGGGCCAAATGGCCTCTTTCTGCACTGTAGGGTTTCTATGATTTTTATTTCTATGAATCCAACACCACAACAAAAATCATCCACAAATGGAAAATTGTATTGATTCTGAACATGTGTTGTGGGAAACAGAGAATGTATCTTACTTTTCTGAAGTGGGTGTTGAGATGGGATTTGTAACAATTACAAATCTTTAACAGTAACAGAACGCTTCACGGAGAATTACTTTTGGAATGCACTGATATAGCATCAACAGATGAATGTGCACTGATCAGGGGATTTGCTTTGGTGAATGATATTTGCCGCCCTGAGATGTGAAAGCTTCACCTGATCAAGACATTAGCTGAATAGCTCAGGACAGTGCAGCATTTTCTGACTGAGGGAATTCAGGTGATTTACACACTGAAGCTCTGGTGGAATCTTTGAGCCTCCAACTTTCTGATCTGTCGGTGATTGAGGTACTGAAGTGACAGAGGAGTAATAACAGTAATAACTAGAGTTTTGTATAGCTGGAGAAAATAGTTAGACAGAATAAAGGAAGTTTTCCCTTGGTTTCCTATACTTGCCAGCGGCTGGTTTCTAACTTCCCTCAGTACTAATGAAGGCCCAGTACGATGATGACCTGAGACTGTTTCTCTCTCTCCACAGGCCTGCTGGGTATTGCCAATGTTTTCTGTTTTTATTACTGCCAATAAATGAATTTAAAACTGGAAATTCAAAACAGAAAATGTCCCCTTGACCTGGATATCTACAAAAAACATTAAACACAAAGAACAAACATCCTATTTGGCTAAGATCAAGTGTAGTATGGACAGGCTGGTTGAGGTCATTAGGTTACATTTAAGCTTCATTTGAAGCAATTTTTAAAAGCGGCATCTCGGCCTTTTGGCTAAGATGCAAATGAGATCAAGCCTTGGAGGAGGTGAGTCTGCACCTATTCCAATCAGCTTGGCTCATGTCGATCAGGCCCAAGACAGGAGTGTAGGCCCTGTCTTGTCAGCATGGATCGGAAATGTCTCAACTTGTTGAGACTCTGAATTGGACTTGATTTGATTGAATTGGAAAAGTATAAAAAAAACATGATTACACCGACTGGTGTAAACTTCAACTTGGGCTGTCTGATGGAAAATGGAAAGCAGTGGCCCTGAAATACTTTCACCTTCTCTTTACGATAGCCCCTCCCATCATCTTCTTCAGTTTATTTATTAGTGTCACAAGTAGGTTTACATTAACACTGCAATGAAGCTACTGTGAATATCCCCTAGTCGCCACACTCCGGCGCCTGTTTTTAACCATGGCCAATGCACCGAACCAGCACGTCTTTTGGACTGTGGGAGGAAACCGGAGCACCCGGAGGAAACCCATGCAGACACGGGGAGAATGTGCAAACTCCACACAGACAGTGGCCCAAGCCGGAATTGAACCTGGATCCCTGGCGCTGTGAGGCAGCTGTGCTAACCACTGGTAATGAGATAATGAGTTGCCTTTTTATTCCTCTGACCAAAGTGAATAACCTCACACTTATTCATGTTAAATTCCATCTGCCAAATGTTGGCCCACTCTCCTAACCTATCCATACCCATTTATAAATGTCTTATTTGCTCATTGCAACTTGCTATCCCACCTATTTTAGTGTCATCTGTAAATTTGGCTATAGTATCTTCTATCCCTGTATCCAAGTCATTACTATAGATTGTAAATAGTTGGGACCTGAGGACCAAGCCCAGTGCCCTCCCCAACCCTTCCCCCCTCCCCTCCCCGACACCCCAACCACTACTTATAGCTCGCCAACCAGAAAAAGACCCATTTAAGAACAAAGAACAAAGAACAATACAGCACAGGAATAGGCCCTTCGGCCCTCCAAGCCCGCGCCGCTCGCTGGTCCAAACTAGACAATTCTTTTGCATCCCTCCATTCCCACTCCGTTCATGTGGCTGTCTAGATAAGTCTTAAACGTTCCCAGTGTGTCCGCCTCCACCACCTTGCCTGGCAGCGCATTCCAGGCCCCCACCACCCTCTGTGTAAAATATGTCCGTCTGATATCTGTGTTAAACCTCCCCCCCTTCACCTTGAACATATGACCCCTCGTGAACGTCACCACCGACCTGGGGAAAAGCTTCCCACTGTTCACCCTATCTATGCCTTTCATAATTTTATACACCTCTATTAAGTCTCCCCTCATCCTCCATCTTTCCAGGGAGAACAACCCCAGTTTACCCAATCTCTCCTCATAACTAAGCCCCTCCATACCAGGTAACATCCTGGTAAACTTCCTCTGTACTCTCTCCAAAGCCTCCACGTACTTCTGGTAGTGTGGCGACCAGAACTGGACACAGTATTCCAGATGCGGCCGAACCAACGTTCTATATATCTGCAACATCAGACCCCAACTTTTATACTCTATGCCCCGTCCTATAAAGGCAAGCAGGCCATATGCCTTCTTCACCACCTTCTCCACCTGTGACGTCACTTTCAAGGATCTGTGGACTTGCACACCCAGGTCCCTCTGCGTATCTACACCCTTTATGGTTCTGCCATTTATCATATAGCTCCTCCCTACATTATTTCTACCAAAATGCATCACTTCGCATTTATCAGGATTGAACTCCATCTGCCATTTCTTTGCCCAAATTTCCAGCCTATCTTTATCCTTCTGTAGCCTCTGACAATGTCCCTCACTATCTGCAAGTCCTGCCAATTTTGCGTCGTCCGCAAACTTACTGATCACCCCAGTTACACCTTCTTCCAGATCATTCATATAAATCACAAACAGCCGAGGTCCCAATACAGAGCCCTGCGGAACACCACTAGTCACAGGCCTCCAGCCGGAAAAAGACCCTTCCACTACCACCCTCTGTCTGCTGTGACCAAGCCAGTTCTCCACCCATCTAGCCACCTCCCCCTTTATCCCTGACTCTCTGCCTGCTCTGCCTGACTCTCTGCCTGCTGTTGGTTATCCAATCCTCTATTCAAGCTAATATATTACCCTCAACCTCATGGGATTTTGCCTTGTGCATGAAACTTCTGTACGGCACCTTATCAGATACTTGCTGGAAATCCAGTTACACTACAGGGGGGGATTTTCCATGTCCCCAGATAGAGGGAGGGGGCCTGTCATTGGCTGGTGGAGGAATTTTCTGGTCCTACCACTGCCAATGAGATTTCGCATTGAATCCAACCCCCTCCACCAGGAAAGCCATGGCGGAGGTTCACTGTTGGCGGCACTGGAAGATCCTGCCAGCGAAAATGGCTAGAAAATTCCATCAGAAATCTAGAATATTTCTTGTTACATCTTTGAAGAATTCTAGCAAATTACTGAAGCACGATTTACCCTTGATGAAACCATGTTAACTCTGATGGATTGTGTCTTGACTTTCCTTGGTTTATCTTGGACTTCTGCTCTGCTTTCCGCCTTTATGTTTTAGCCTCAACTACTTTCTGGGGTAGCAAATTCCGTAAGCTCACCACTCTCCGGTGAAGAAATTTCTCTTCACCTCAGTCTTAAAAGGTTTACCCCTCATCCTCAAGCTGGGATCCCTGGTTCTGGACTCCCACCATTCAGATAATGCAACACATCAACTTCCATGAAATATTAGGCCTGGACATACTAAATACGAAGTGAACTTGATTTACATTTGTAAGTCTTATTTTAACTTCATTTGTAACTAATTTTTGTGCAGGTATGTGTTAGTCACTTGGGTAACATTTCAGAGCAGTAGAATAAAATAAACTAACCTTTTCCTTTTGAAGTAAGAAGGTGTTTTTGCTGAGTTACTTTAAATTGAGTTACACATTCTAAGGGTAAAGTTTACAAACACATTATTCACAAATGACTTTGGAAAAACGCCTTCTAAAGCATTTGTCACATAACCATTAGGCTGCTCTTTATCACATCAACGGCTACAACATATTTCAGACCTCCTTGGGACAGAGTGCATACTCCAGCAAAATTAACACCCCTTCTGTTAGTCAGAGTTCCCACTTCAACTGCATTGGCAACTGGAGCATGATGTTGGAATCATTTGTTTCCTTTCTTCCAGTAAACAATCAAAAGATTGTCTGTAATTTATAAAATAAAATTACTAAAAAATGTTGTCCAGAAGGATGATTAAATGGAAAGTAAACACATTTTTATTATCTTTTTGTAATATTGGATAATGTATTTTCATATCAAGTGAAATATCATTTTCCTTTCCTCAATTTGTAATCGGAATTGTTGTTCTGGAAAAAATAATATCTTCCTTGGAAATAACAAAAAACCTCCACAGAATGAAACGATGAAGGACATGAAAGAGGAGTTTGTAAATTCAGTTGTTGTTTGTCCAGCTTTCTTTATTTTTGCCATTGCAATGAGCAAAAACCTAAACCTGACAATTGGCTGCTTCAATCGTTCTGAATCGGGGGAGGTGTGACCAATCTGTATCGAGCATGCTACAGAGAATCTGTTTCACACACAGCAATTTTCTGATGCTGGGCAGGATATAGATAAGAACTTCTAACAATTAAATCAAATTGGTTCAATTTGAATCCTTTCAATTAGCTCAAAACATCAAAACACTGCTGTTTTAAATTGAAAAAGTGACTGCCACGTATTCTTGTGTGAAAACCATGATATTCCACATCTTCTTATGTTAAGTTGCTATTACGTTTAATAAATAGGGGGAATTATTGTATCATTCTGTGAATCAGGCTTGTTGGTCTGTTTGTGTGTGAAAATCACTTATTTAAGGTGGGGACTGATCATCTGGAAGAATTTGAGACATGAACTAAGTATTGGTGTCAAAGGCATGCATTTGAAATCGGTATGGCCAAGTGAGCTTTCCATTAATAAACGAGCAGCGGGTAAAAATTTGCATCTGGAGATAAGTAAGGGTTTGGATTTTCTGCTGTTAAATTTGAAAGGGGAGAAAGAGGTTTTACAACTTGGAAAATGTATAAATAAAAAAGGTTCTTAAGTTTGATTTGACCTGAAATTTGGAAGCAACACGGAGAATATGAAAGATTTTTATATTTTGGAAAGTGCTCAGGACAAAAGGATATTAAAGGAGAGATGTTGGTATGTGTTGGGGATGGCAATGTAAGACCTCCTGGGGCACAGCTTGGTGTTGGAGAATGAGCTGTAAAGGTGCAGGTTTGAAGCAGCCATTCCACCAAGCCAGAAAGTTTCTGTTTTTGAGAAAGTAGGGCTTTGTTTTTGAAGTTTCTTGAATTTCCACAGCAGAGAAAAAGTGAGGCATCCTGTGATATACATTTCCTACAGTAACCCTGGGTTTGTTTTGTGAAAATATTACTAATTATTTTGTAGTTAAACATCTGTAAGGAAGCATTGCCTGTGTGTCTAACCAGTGAGGTTCTTCTGAGGGATGTGGTGTGAAGCAATTTTTAACAGTGCAGCTTTAAACACGTGTTCTTACATGTTATTCTCTTAATACATGTTTTAATTTAATGTTTAAAATCCAGAAGTGTTACTTAAATTTGTGGCTTCTGAAGTCAGTCGACATTTTTTCTTGTTGTCAGAATACACCAAAAAAGGTTGTGATACATGGCCCAAGTTTCCCTTTGGGATTTAGTTACTGCAGCAATTAGCATCTACTGGACATAACAGTTAATGAAGGCATTAACCCACTTTCTTTAAATGCTTGGGCCAAAATTGCACAGAGAAGAATTTCAGACAAGTACAGAAAGCATTTTAAGGTTCTAGTATTTTATTGGTAAGAGGCTTACAATCACAAGGCACGTTGTGGATTGCTGTCATAAAACCATCACTTGCAGCCAAATGGATCAATAGTTTCAGAGTGAAAACATAGGTAATACCAACAACATGCGCATATTTTAAATCAAATTCATTAGCCTAATAGTTGAACCTGCTCTGTCTCCTGGGCAAAGATTATAATAAAGAAATGAAATATTTCCTATGCTGCTTGGCACAGAGTAATATTACTGACAGACATCTTATCCAAAATCCAATATACGCTTGCTGTATATATTTTTTAATGAATATAAAAGCTATATGAAAATGTAGGTTGTTACTACTTGAACATTAACATTCAGATGAAAGAAGATTGGAAGTTTTATTAAGAAACAGAGCAGCCTTTCTCTTACAATCTCTAATCAATGGCTTTATTCAGAATTCTGAAAGTGCAGGCCTGTGTTTAATCAAAGGCAGTTACATTAGCAATACGCTGCTCTCTCCTCCAGCTAAAGTCTGATTTATATTTTTAAAAACCTTTTGCATCTTGACTTTGAGTTTCATTAACTACTTTCCATAAATGGAGAACTCTTAGCTTCCAATCTCCTCCCTGTCAGTCTGCGATTGTAAAAGGACAGAGACTCTGAACCCTCTAAATCATCTTGATTGATTGGTGGGGTTTAATGGAATCTGTTTCATACACTGCTTGAATTTGCATTGGGGTGACGCTGCTGAACTTCAGCTGAGAAGCTTCACAGATACCGGCTATTTCTAAATCACATTTATAAATGTGTAAAACTGTAACATATCACAAAACAAAATATTGTTTGTCATCTTAAATTGCCTTTAAAAGCTCAATTTCTTTTACATAGCTTTTACCCTGAGACACACACAATCCATAATCAATGGTTTCTCTCCTTCCATTAACTAATGTAGCTCAGATATGACTCTGAGTGATGTTTGGATATTATTAATATGCTACACTAAATGCTGTTTGTCCTCGTCTCTCATGGACTGTTCTTCTGCACAGATTTAATAAAGATAAATTAAGGAGTTAATATTTCCATGTTCACAATGGGCAATTTTAAGTTGGTAGCACAGACAGTGAAGAATTAATTGACCAATAATAGATCAGCAGATTCAAAATTCACCTCCTTAACTTCCTTCCCTTCCTCTCCAGAATGTGTCGGTGTTCATTTGGGAAATGTTCAGTGGCATGTACCCCAGAGATATTCCAATCATCCCAACATTTCCTGTGCTGGGGTCACCCAGTAAGAAGTTTAACAACACCAGGTTAAAGTCCAACACGTTTATTTGGTAGCAAAAGCCACAAGCTTTCGGAGCGCTGCTCCTTCGTCAGGTGAGTGGGAATTCTGTTCACAAACAGGGCATATAAAGACACAAACTCAATTTACAGAATAATGGTTGGAATGCGAATACTTACAGCTAATCAAGTCTTAAAGGTACAAACAATGGGAGTGGAGAGAGCACCAAGACAGGTCAAAGAGATGTGTATTGTCTCCAGACAGGACAGCCAGTGAAATCTGCAAGTCCAGGCAAGCTGTGGGGATTACAGGTAGTGTGACATGAACCCAATATCCCGGTTGAGGCCGTCCTCGTGTGTGCGGTACTTGGCTATCAGTTTCTGCTCAGCGACTCTGCGCTGTCGTGTGTCGCGAAGGCCGCCTTGGAGAACGCTTACCCGAATATCAGAGGCCGAATGGCCGTGACCGCTGAAGTGTTCCCCAACAGGAAAAGAACAGTCTTGCCTGGTGATTGTCGAGCGGTGTTCATTCATCCGTTGTCGCAGCGTCTGCATGGTTTCCCCAATGTACCATGCCTCGGGACATCCTTTCCTGCAGCGTATCAGGTAGACAACGTTGGCCAGTGAAATTCTGCAAGTCCAGGCAAGCTGTGGGGATTACAGATAGTGTGACATGAACCCAATATGTGACATGAACCCTGGGGTCACCCATACAGGAGGACAAGGTCACATTGTTATCACCTTTTAATCTATAGCTTAGTGCTAAATGTGGAAAGTACAACTTGTTAATAAAATGTTAATGGATTTGATGAAAAATCTCAGATTGTAAAATGATAGTGGTGCATTAATTAACACAGTCTGTAATGCTTCAAACATTCGAAGGGGGTGGCACGGTAGCACAGTGGTTAGCACTGCTGCCTCACAGTGCCAGGGACCCGGGTCCAATTCCAGCCTCGGGTAACACGTCTGTGTGGAGTCTGTACGTTCTCCCCGTGTCTGTGTGGGTTTCCTCCAGGTGCTCTGGCTTCCTCCCACATGCCACGAATGTGTGGGTTAGGTTGATTGGCCATGCTAAATTGCCCCATAGTGTCAGGGGGACTAGCAGGGTAAATATGTGGGGTTACGGGACAGGACCTGGGTGGGATTGTGGTCAGTGCAGACTCGATGGGCAAAATGGCCTCTTTCTGCGCTGTAGATTCTATTATTTTCCCCTTATCTTTAAGATAACAATATTTATGGCATTTATTAGTAAGTTTATCAGTAAGTTTTTAGTGAGGTCTGAATTTGTTCACTGGAAACAATGGCTAATTTTCCGTTCATTCACGGAGATTTTTCCACAGGTGGAATTCCGAGCCCACATCAGACGTCAGCAACAATGAGAAAGGTCGCAAAATCTGAATCAGGGAACAGAATTCTCACCGGCGAGACCCCATTTCACAATTTTCCGTGCCCCTCGGCTGTGACATACCGGGATTCCCACCCGGGATTCCCACCCAGGATTCCCACCCAGGATTCCCACCCACTGTCCACTGGGCGCCACAGGCTCTGCGTGTCTCTGGCCGCCGGATTTCCAGAGTCGTCAGCTCTGCACCAGAAATGGGCACGGAGCTGAATAAATTATTTAAATGCATGTTTCCATCTCATTCGCGGGCCCCGGACTGAAGTCTCCGGGTTCATGAGCCTCTCCCACAATCCCTCCTCCTCCTCCCCTCCACCAGGAACATTTCACTCCAGCGGGGTTTACAACTGCTCAAAGTGGGGCACCAGAGGCCAAACCTGGCTGGAGTGAAAGGGGGGTCTGGAGCTCCCCCCAGGAGGTCAGGGGTAAGGAGGTGCCCCCTGGGCCTTGCCAGCTTGGCAGTGTCAGCCTGACCCCTGGCACTGCCCAATGGGCAATCCGAGTGGGATCGGAATCTATAGGGGTCGGGGCCTCTGGGCAGGGGGGGAATTGCTGGCGGTGGGGGGATCCCGCTGCCACTCTGCACCGGGATCAGTGACAGAGGGAGGAAGGCCAGCAATCGGGGCTGGCGATCAGGGTTGGGGGGTGGGGGTGCGGGTCAGCCTGCTGGGGAGTTCGGGGCTGCGGTGGAGGGGGGGGTGAGGGGGAATTGGGAGATCAGGACTGCCAGGTCGGGTGGGGGGGTTGGGGTTGGCCCTGACAAGTCTGGGCAGCCAGTGCTCAGTGAGAGGCCAGCGATGCAGGTCGCGTGGCTGGCCAGCGATTGGGAGGCCGGCAGTGTGGCGTTACTGCGCATGCGTCTATCTCAGCGCTGACAGATCAGCACACGCGCAATGGCCCGCTCAGTGCTATGCTTCCGGCCTCTCCAACGGGAATGGGCCCACCCAATGATTTTTAATGAGATTCTCGCTGGTGCACTGTGCAGTGCAGGGAATGTGGGAAATTTACTTTGAAAATCCTGCTGAAAAAACCAGCATGATTTACTCCAGTTTTTACACGATTTCGACACTTAGAATTTTCTTGGATTTCACTCTTGGTATTTGTTCTCTTGTCATCTGATAATCTCCTCAAAACCTTTGATTTATTTTGTTCCAGACAAATCGGAATATTTCAATCTGTAATGTATCAATCTCTAATGGGTCTATATCTTTGATCGATGGAGTCAGACTGTGGATTAAAGATCAGGCACTCTCCTCTGCCTCAATTTTGTTGGAGTTAGAATAATGAATGGGAAGGTAATGTTATCCCGCAAATTTGATTAAATCATAGACACCTGGATTTTTTGTGCATTTAAATAACCTTCGCACTGAAAGATCCGAATGGAATCTGAAGGAGAATCCCTCTGGAGAGAATCCCTTTGCTGTCGAGAGTTCCGGATTTATCTTTTCCATCGACCTTTAGAAGCAAAAGCTCCCAAAATGCCATGCGTGTGGTGAATTTCTCCTTTCAATATTGAATATCTGACACCAAATCCGGCAATGCAGCATCTTCATTCAGAACCAAAAGCACATTTTTAATCTTCGTTCAACCGTCAATTACAATTTCCTCAGTAAACTGATGTTGTAATTCCAGGTTTATCACAGTTTGCATTTTGGAATTAGGATCCAAACTGTGCTGAGGGAGTGCCGCACTGTCAGAGAGTCAGTACTGAGGGAGTGCCGCACTGTCAGAGGGTCAGTACTGAGGGAGTGCCGCACTGTCAGAGGGTCAGTACTGAGGGAGTGCCGCACTGTCAGAGGGTCAGTACTGAGGGAGTGTTGCACTATCAGAGGGTCAGTACTGAGGGAGTGCCGCACTGTCAGAGGGTCAGTACTGAGGGAGTGCCGCACTGTCAGAGAGTCAGTACTGAGGGAGTGCCGCACTGTCAGAGGGTCAGTACTGAGGGAGTGTCGCACTGTCAGAGGGTCAGTACTGAGGGAGTGTTGCACTATCAGAGGGTCAGTACTGAGGGAGTGTCGCACTGTCAGAGGGTCAGTACTGAGGGAGTGTTGCACTGTCAGAGGGTCAGTACTGAGGGAGTGTCGCACTGTCAGAGTCAGATATCCTGGACATCACAAACGAGACAATTCAAATATTTTACCAATGTTCAAATACATTCGGGATAGTGTTGAACTTTGCCACTTGGGCAGAGACCAGGTCACTGGGCAAGAGTGAACACACATCTAATACCATTAAATTGTAAAACCAGTCAGTGACCCAGAATTTCCACTCACCTGACGAAGGAGCAGAGCTCCGAAAGCTTGTGGCTTTTGCTACCAAATAAACCTGTTGGACTTTAACCTGGTGTTGTTAAACTTCTTACTGGGATTGTCATCCAGACAGTGAAATTAAAAATTATCCCCAATATCAGTCCAATCAAAACCTACTGATTAGGAAGACAACTGGAATGTTGGTGTTTATCGCAATGGGAATGGAATATCAAAGTGCTATATCCAGCTGCCTCTTGAATACATCCAATGTTTTGGCATCAGCTACTTCCTGTGGTAATGAATTCCATAGGCTCACCGGGTGAAGAAATGTCTCCTCATCTCCGTCTTAAATGGTCTACCCTGAATCCTTAGACTGTGACCCCTGGTTCTGGACTCCCCCACCATCGGGAACATCCTCCCTGCATCTACCCTGTCTAGTCCTGTTAGAATTTTATAAGTCTCTATGAGATCCCCCCTCATTTACCTGAACTCCAGCGAAAACAATCCTAACCTAGTCAATCTCTCCTCATACATCAGTCCCACCATGTAGGGGAAAGGATTGCAAAGATGATTCTGGATAGGAGTAAAAGTAACAGGGTAGTTGTACTGGGGGACTTTAACTTTACAAATATTGACTGGAAAAGCTATAGTTCGAGTACTTTAGAGGGGTCAGTTTTTGTCCAATGTGTGCAGGAGGGTTTCCTGACACAGTATGTAGATAGGCCAACAAGAGGTGAGGCCACATTGGATTTGGTACTGGGTAATGAACCAGGCCAGGTGTTAGATTTGGAGGGAGGTGAGCACTTTGGTGATAGTGACCACAATTCGGTTACGTTTACTTTAGCGATGGAAAGGAATAGGTATATACCAAAGGGCAAGAGTTATAGCTGGGGGAAAGGAAATTATGATGCGATTAGGCGAGATTTAGGATGCTTAGGTTAGGAAAGGAAACTGCAGGGGATGGGCACAATTGAAATGTGGAGCTTGTTCAAGGAACAGCTACTGCGTGTCCTTGATAAGTATGGACCTGTCAGGCAGGGAGGAAGTGGTCGAGTGAGGGAACCGTGGTTTACTAAGGAAGTTGAATCTCTTGTGAAGAGGAAGAAGGAGACTTATGTAAAGATGAGACGTGAAGGCTCAGTTAGGGCGCTTGAGAGTTACAAGTTAGCCAGGAAGGACCTAAAGAGAGAGTTAAGAAGAGCCAGGAGGGGACATGAGAAGTCTTTGGCAGGTAGGATCAAGGAAAACCCTAAAGCTTTCTATAGGTATGTCAGGAATAAAAGAATGACTTGGGTAAGATTAGGGCCAGTCAAGGACAGTGGTGGGAAGTTGTGCGTGGAGACTGAAGAGATAGGAGAGGCGCTAAATGAATATTTTTCATCGGTATTTACGCAGGAAAAAGACAATGTTATCGGGGAGAATACTGAGATACAGGCTGTTGGACTAGACGGGATTGAGGTTAATAAGGAGGAGGTGTTAACAATTCTGGAAAGTGTGAAAATAGATAAGTCCCCTGGGCCGGATGGGATTTAAGAACATAAGAACATAAGAAATAGGAGCAGGAGTAGGCCATCTGGCCCTTCGAGCCTGCCCCGCCATTCAACAAGATCATGGCTGATCTGAAGCGAATCAGTTCCACTTACCCGCCTGCTCCCCATAACCCCTAATTCCCTTATCGATCAGAAAACAGAGAAGGTGTTACAGGCTAATAGGCTGGAGGAAATAGATGTTCGGAGGGAGGATGTCCTGGCAGTTTTGAATAAACTGAAGGTTGATAAGTCCCCTGGGCCTGATGAAATATATCCTAGGATTCTTTGGGAGGCAAGGGATGAGATTGCAGAGCCTTAGGCTTTGATCTTTGGGTCCTCACTGTCCACGGGGATGGTGCCAGAGAACTGAAGAGTGGCGAATGTTGATCCTCTGTTTAAAAAAGGGAATAGAAATGACCCTGGTAATTATAGACCGGTATGTCTTACTTCGGTGGTTGGTAAATTGATGGAAAAGGTCCTTAGGGATGGGATTTACGACCATTTAGAAAGATGCGGATTAATCCAGGATAGTCAGCACGGATTCGTGAAGGGCAAGTCCTGCCTCACAAATTTGATTGAATTTTTTGAGGCGGCAACTAAGTGGGTTGATGAAGGTAGGGCAGTTGATGTCATATACATGGATTTTAGTAAGGCGTTTGATAAGGTCCCCCATGGTCGGCTTATGATGAAAGTGAGGAGGTGTGGGATAGAGGGAAAGTTGGCCGATTGGATAGGTAACTGGCTGTCTAATCGAAGACAGAGGGTGGTGGTGGATGGAAAATTTTCGGATTGGAGGCAGGTTGCTAGCGGAGTGCCGCAGGGATCAGTGCTTGGTCCTCTGCTCTTTGTGATTTTTATTAATGACTTAGAGGTGGGGGCTGAAGGGTGGATCAGTAAATTTGCTGATGACACCAAGATTGGTGGAGTAGTGGATGAGGTGGAGGGCTGTTGTAGGCTGCAAAGAGACACAGATAGGATGCAAAGCTGGGCTGAAAAATGGCAAATGGAGTTTAACCCTGATAAATGTGAGGTGATTCATTTTGGTAGGACTAATTTAAATGTGGATTACAGGGTCAAAGGTAGGGTTCTGAAGACTGTGGAGGAACAGAGAGATCTTGGGGTCCATATCCACAGATCTCTAAAGGTTGCCACTCAAGTGGATAGAGCTGTGAAGAAGGCCTATAGTGTGTTAGCTTTTATTAACAGGGGGTTGGAGTTTAAGAGCCGTGGGGTTATGCTGCAACAGTACAGGACCTTGGTGAGACCACATTTGGAATATTGTGTGCAGTTCTGGTCACCTCACTATAAGAAGGATGTGGAAGCGCTGGAAAGAGTGCAGAGGAGATTTACCAGGATGCTGCCTGGTTTGGAGGGTAGGTCTTATGAGGAAAGGTTGAGGGAGCTAGGGCTGTTCTCTCTGAAGCAGAGGAGGCTGAGGGGAGACTTAATAGAGGTTTATAAAATGATGAAGGGGATAGATAGAGTGAACGTTCAAAGACTATTTCCTCGGGTGGATGGAGCTATTACGAGGGGGCATAACTATAGGGTTCATGGTGGGAGATATAGGAAGGATATCAGAGGTCGATTCTTTACGCAGAGAGTGGTTGGGGTGTGGAATGGACTGCCTGCAGTGATAGTGGAGTCAGACACTTTAGGAACATTTAAGCGGTTATTGGATAGGCACATGGAGCACACCAGGATGATAGGGAGTGGGATAGCTTGATCTTGGTTTCAGATAAAGCTCGGCACAACATCGTGGGCCGAAGGGCCTGTTCTGTGCTGTACTGTTCTATATTCTATGTTCTATTAGAAGAAACAGGTTGATTGTGGCTGGGCTAGGGGAGGGAGAGGGGGGGAAGGGGGAGGGGGGGAAGGGGAAGGGGGGAGGGGGAAGGGGAAGAGGAAGGGGGTGAGGGGGAAGGGGAGGGGGAGGCGGAAGGGGAGGGGGGAGGGGGAGGGGGAGGGGGGAGGGGGAGGGGGAAGGGGGGAGGGGGAAAGGTGTAGGAGGGACGGGAAGGGGGGGAGGGCAGAGGGGGGCATTTTGTCTGAAGGTAAGGGAATCAGAAGCAACAACGTCCCAGCCTTATTCATCGCCATTGGCACAGAGACTCCGACCAGATGCCAAGGTTGAGAATTCAGAGGGTTGCTGGGAGATACAACTTACTGGGCTACTGATGAAGGAAGAAGATCAGTAATTCTGAAAAGCTACATCAGCTGCAACCAGTCCAAGACTCCATCTGAATGGTACACAGGAGTTTTAAAGCTCCTGTGATAGACGCACCCAATCATTGCCGACCTCAGAACGTGATGGAAAACCCCATCCTTCAGTCTAGTTAATGTCAGCTTTCCCTTAAAACCTGCTGTGTAGGTGAAACCTCTCTTCATATTTCTACACATTTGAAATTTAATGAAGTAATTTTGACATCTTGATGGATTACAAGAGGCAACATTATGAGGTTGCACTCACAGCAGGATGCATTTACTAAGGAAAAAAAGATTCTGCCAGAGCCAATCAACTCCTGACCTCATTACAGCCTTGGTTCAAACATGGACAAAAGAGCCAAATTCTCCAAGGCAGCATCTGACCGAATGCGGCATTAAGGAGCCTGAGCAAACCTGGAGTCAATGAGAATTGGGAGAGAAGTCTCCGCTGGTTGGAGTCATACCTGGCACAAAGGAAGATGGTTGTGGTGATTGGAGGACAATTATTTCAATCCCAGGGCATCTCTGCAGGGGTTCCTCAGGGTAGTATTGTAGACCCAACCATCTTCAGCTGCTTCATCAATGACCTTCCCTCCATTATAAGGTCAGAAGTGAGGATGTTGATCAACTGGGCTGATCCTGGGTATGGAGGGATTTTCTTATGAGGAGGAATTGAGTAGGTTGGAATTTAGAGAAGAGACCTTATTGAGACTTGCAGGATTCTCAGGGCTTGGCAGGGTAGATGCTGAGAGGTTGTTTCGTCTTGTGGGAGAGCCTAGGACCGGAGGGCATAATCTCAGAGTAAAGGGTTGCCCAGTTAAGACAGAGATGAAGAGGAATTTCTTCTCTCAGGGGGTAGTGAATCTGTGGAATTATTTACTGCGAGCGCTATAGAGGCTGGGTCATTAAGTATGTTCAAGCTGAGGTAGACAGATTTGTAATCAGTAAGAGAATAAACTGTTATGTGGATAAGGCAGGAAAGTGGAGTTGAGGATTATCATATCAGATCCATTAGTGCACAAGACCAGGATCTGAAGGCACAGCCTCAGAATAAAGGGACGACCCTTTAGAACTGAGATGAGGAGGAATTCTTTCAGCCAGAGAGTGGTGAATCTGTGGAATTCATTGCCACAGAAGGCTGTGGAGGCCAGGTCATTGAGTGTCTTTGAAAAAGACAGAGATAGATAGATTCTTGATTGGTAAGATCCAGAACTGGCTTGCCTGCAGAAGGCAGATAGTGGTTGTAGATGGGTCTTTTTCTGAATGGAGGTCGCTCACCAGTGGAGTGCCCCAGGGATCTGTTCTGGGACCCTTGCTGTTTGTCATTTTCATAAATGACCTGGATGAGGAAGTGGAGGGATGGGTTGGTAAGTTTGCCGACGACACGAAGGTTGGTGGTGTTGTGGATAGTTTGGAGGGATGTCAGAAGCTGCAGCGTGACATAGATAGGATGCAAGACTGGGCGGAGAAGTGGCAGATGAACTTCAACCCGGAAAAATGTGTGGTGGTACATTTTGGCAGGTCAAATGGGATGAAGGAGTATAATATCAAGGGTAAGACTCTTAGCAGTGTAGAGGATCAGAAGGACATTGGGGTCTGGGTCCATAGGACTCTGAAATCGGCCTCGCAGGTAGAGGAGGTGGTTAAGAAGGCGTATGGTGTGCTGGCCTTCATCAATCGAGGGATTGAGTTTAGGAGTCGGGAGATAATGATGCAGCTTTATAAGACCCTCGTCAGACCCCACTTGGAGTACCGTGCTCAGTTCTGGTCGCCTCATTACAGGAAGGATGTAGAAATTGTTGAAATGGTGCAGAGAAGGTTTACAAGGATGTTGCCTGGATTGGGTGGCATGCCTTATGAGGATAGGTTGAGGGAGCTCGATTTTTTCTCCTTGGAGAGCCGAAGGATGAGAGGTGACCTGATAGAGGTGTACAAGATGTTGAGAGGTATAGATCGGGTGGATTCGCGGAGGCTTTTTCCCAGGGCTGAAATGGTTGCTACGAGAGGACACAGGTTTAAGGTGCTGGGGAGTAGGTACAGGGGAGATGTCAGGGGTAAGTTTTTCACTCAGAGGGTGGTGGGCGAGTGGAATCGGCTGCCGTCAATGGTGGTGGAGGCAAACTCGATAGGGTCTTTTAAGAGACTTCTGGATGAGTACATGGGACTTAATAGGATTGAGGGTTATAGGTAGGCCTATATATAGGCCTAGGTAGGTAGGGACACAACCGGCGCAACTTGTGGGCCGAAGGGCCTGTTTTGCTGTAGTTTTTCTGTGTTCTTCTATGTTCTAAGGTGATCAAACATTACGGGGAAAGGTGGGAGAATGGGGTTGAGAAACTTATCAGCCATGATCAATGGCAGAGCAGACTCGATGGGCCGAATGGCATAATTCTGCTCCTCTTATGGCCTTTTATAAAAGGAGAATTCTATTTGATGAATTTGTTAGATTTTTTTGAGGATTTAACTGGTAGCATAGATAAAGGTAAACCAGGAAATGTAGTTTCCCTAGATTCCAAAAGGCACATGATAAGGGGGTCACACAATATGTTAACAGGCAAGATAAAAGCTCATGGAGTTTTGGGAAATATAGCACACTGGATAGAGGATTGGTTAATGGACAGGAGACAGAGTGGGCATGAATGGAAAGAGAAAGTGCTGGAAAATCTCAGCAGGTCTGGCAGCATCTGTAAGGAGAGAAAAGAGCTGACCTTTCGAGAACAGATGACACTTTGTCAAAGGCTCATCTGGACTCGAAACGTCAGCTCTTTTCGCTCCTTACAGATGCTGCCGGATCTGCTGAGATTTTCCAACATGTTCTCTTTTGGTTTCAGAATACAGCATCCGCAGTAATTTGCTTTTATTTATATGGGCATGAATGGACCATTGTCAAGTTGGCAGGTTGTGACTAGCGGAGTGCCACAGGAATCAGTGCTGGGGACTCAGCTGTTTATAATCGATATTATTGACAGAGAATGAGTAATGTACCTAAACTTGCTGGTGATACAAAGCTGGATGGAAAGGTAACCTGTAGGCAGGACATAGAGAGGCTGCAAAGAGATGGATACAGATCAGTGAGAGGACAGCAAGGTGGCACAAGCAGTTCAATGTAGTTAGGAAACTTAGACGTAGGGTGCAATTTGGAAAAATGCCAAGGTAAAGGAATCCTGGGAGTTTATGTCAAGTTATAAAGAGCTTGTGACAATGAAAATGTTCAACATCTTAAACTTGTCTGTGGGGAAACCGCTTGTCTATGAGAATGGAATATAAATGTCTCGCTCTATCACACAAAGCACCATCTTATGTAAAAACATTGAGATATAAAGGACGTTACTGACATAAACATGAAGCTTTATCAGCAGCCATACAAACCACTCCTGATTGGTGAAGGAAAGTGTCCTCACACCCAGGGCAGAAGGAGATTGAGGTGAGGAAGGGGTTAATTAGATAACAGCCAGAATAATGATGTCCTGATTTTACTGTCTTCACAGCAAAGAGAAAAAACATCCAGAGATAAGATCAAAATAAGACAAGAGACAGGGAGAGAGAGGAAAACCATTCTGTGCATTTTGCTGTCCAGTTCTTGATACTAAAGCATATTTTGCTTTAAACTGTCAATTATCACCCAGGTTTGTTGACGGATTTTATCTGAGAATTTGATAAACTTGTCCCTTCTCAATAAAGCTGAGGGGGGTGGCACGGTGGCACAGTGGTTAGCACTGCTGCCTCACAGCACCAGGGACCCGGGTTCAATTCCCGCTTGGGTCACTGTCTGTGTGGACTTTGCACGTTTTCCCCATGACTGGTGGGTTTCCTCTGGGTGCTCCAGTTTCCTCCCACAGTCCTAAAGATGTGTGGGTTAGGTTGATTGGCCATGCTAAATTGATCCTGAGTGTCAGGGGGACTAGCTAGGGTAAATGCATGAGGTTATGGGGATCGAGCCTGGGTGGGATTGTGGTTGGTGCAGACTCGATGGGCTGAACGGCCTCTTTCTGCACTGTAGGGATTCTATGAAAAAAAAAGTTGATTCACAACAAAACCTTGCTGCCAAGACTGTTCCTGCTTTAAAGAGGTGCAAAGAGCCCCAAAACCTTACACTTCACTTGATGATATCCTTAATGCTTTTGCAGGGGTGTTGCTATTTACAGATTATTAACATGTCATAGCAGGATAAAAGCAGCATATTGAGCACAGGCTAAAAGATTCACAGTAACCTCAATGGATTCTGCTTTTCTGTTTGATTTTAATATCTTTCTCGAGTGAAATGAAAGCTGAGACCACAGAAAACATCGAGAAGTCAAATAGCAAATTCAAAACTTATCGACAGACACCAAAGATTTATCTTTAAGCAGGCAGAACCGGGTATAAACGTAACTGGATCATTGAAGGCGGCAGAACAGGGAGGAAGAGCAGTTAATAAGGCACAGAGTATTCTGGGCATCGAGCACAAGACCACAAGACCGTATAACAGAGGAGCAGAAGTCGGCCATTTGCCCCATCGAGTCTATTCTGCTATTCGATAAGATCATAGAACATAGAACATAGAAAAACTACAGCACAAACAGGCCCTTCGGCCCACAAGTTGTGCCGAACACATCCCTACCTTCTAGACCAACCTATAACCCTCCATCCTATTAAGCTCCATGTACTCATCCAGGAGTCTCTTAAAAGACCCTATTGAGTTCACCTCCACCACCACTGACGGCAGCCGATTCCACTCGCCCACCACCCTCTGTGTGAAAAACTTACCCCTAACATCTCCCCTGTACCTACCCCCCAGCACCTTAAACCTGTGTCCTCTCGTAGCAGACATTTCCACCCTGGGAAAAAGCCTCTGAGAGTCCATCCGATCTATGCCTCTCAACATCTTATACACCTCTATTAGGTCTCCTCTCATCCTACGTCTCTCCAAGGAGAAAAGACCGAGCTCCCTCAGCCTATCCTCATAAGGCATGCCACTCAATCCAGGCAACATCCTTGTAAATCTCCTCTGCACCCTTTCAATCTTTTCCACATCCTTCCTGTAATGAGGCGACCAGAACTGAGCACGGTACTCCAAGTGGGGTCTGACGAGGGTCTTATATAGCTGCATCATTATCCCCGGACTCCTAAACTCAATCCCTCGATTGATAAAGGCCAGCACACCATACGCCTTCTTAACCACCTCCTCCACCTGCGGGGCCGATTTCAGAGTCCTGTGGACCCGGACCCCAAGGTCCTTCTGATCCTCTACAGTACTAAGAGTCTTTCCCTTTATATTGTACTCCTTCATCCCATTTGTCCTACCAAAATGGACCACGACGCATTTATCTAGGTTGAAGTCCATCTGCCACTTGTCCGCCCAGTCTTGCATCCTATCTATGTCCCTCTGTAACTTCTGACATCCCTCCAGACTATCCACAACCCCACCAACCTTCGTGTCGTCGGCAAACTTACCAACCCATCCCTCCCCTTCCTCATCCAGGTCATTTATGAAAATGACAAACAGCAAGGGTCCCAGAACAGATCCCTGGGGCACACCACTGGTGACCGACCTCCATTTAGAAAAAGACCCATCTATACCCACTCTCTGCCTCCTTTGGGCAAGCCAGTTCTGGATCCACTGGGCAGCAGCCCCTTGGATCCCATGCCCTCTCACTTTTTCTAGAAGCCTTGCATGGGTGACCTTATCGAACGCCTTGATAAAATCCATATAAACCACATCTACCGCTTTCCCCTCGTCAATGTGTTTAGTCACGTTTTCGAATAACTCCACCAGGCTCGTAAGGCACGATCTGCCCTTGACAAAGCCATGCTGAGTATTCTTGAGCATACTAAACCTCTCTAAATGCTCATATATCCTGTCCCTCAGGATCTTCTCCATCAGTTTACTAACCACTGAGGTTAGACTCACCGGTCGGTAGTTACCTGGGCTTTCCCTATTCCCCTTCTTGAAAATAGGAACCACATCCGCAATCCTCCAATCCTCCGGCACCTCTCCCGTCTCCATCGACGACGCAAAGATCATTGCCAGAGGCTCTGCAATCTCCTCCCTCGCCTCCCACAGTAATCTGGGGTACATCCCATCCGGACCCGGCGACTTATCTATCTTGATGCCATTCAAAGATTCCAGTACAACCTCTTTCTTAAAGTCCACATACTCAATCCTTTCAGTCCACCGCACGCCCACAGTACACCCACCCAGGTCCTTCTCCTCTGTGAAAACCAAGGCAAAATACTCATTGAGCACCTCTGCCATTTCTACTGGTTCCGAACAGACTTTCCCGCCTTCACCTTTTATAGGCCCTATTCCGTCACGTCTCATCCTTTTACTCTTCACATATTTATAGAACGCCTTAGGGTTCTCCTTAATCCTACCTGCCAGGGCCTTCTCGTGACCCCTTCTGGCTCTCCTAATTTCCTTCTTTAGTCCCTTCCTACAAGCCGTATACTCTTCTAAATCCCTATCTTCGCCAAGCTCTCTGAGCCTTTTGTACGCTTTCCTTTTCTTCTCGACGAGGTCCCGCACAGCTTTCGTGCACCACGGTTCCTTTAACCTACCAACTCCTCCCTGTCTGCTTGGATCGTTGTCCTGTAGAACTCTAGACAGACATTCCTTGAAAAACTGCCACCTCTCTTCAGTACATTTCCCTGAGAATACCTCCTTCCAATTTACTCCTCTAATTTGCTGTCTAATGTCTTCATATTTCCCCTTACTCCATATGAATGCTTTCCTAGCTTGCCTGGCTAATCTGATGTGATAATCCTCAACTCCACTTTCTCACCTAATGCCCATAAGCACTGATCCCTTACTGATGAACAATCTGTCTATCTCAGCCATGAACAAGAGCAAGGAGGTTGTGCTGAATTTATACAAGACACGAGTTATGTCTCAGCTGGAATATTGAACCTTATTTTACCATTTTGATTCGGGTTGACTTGAAACTGGGAGTGTTTCAGTTCCGACTTTTAGACCCTTTCTCAGACGCCCCCATAAGCACTCTGCCTGAAAAAATATCAGCGATTCCGAATCGTGCTGCACAAGCCTGTGGGCGGGGCTTAACGCGCCCGAAACCCTGCAGCTCCAATCGGAGCCTCTAACCGCACATGCGCAGAAAAAAAAGATAGAATGTGGCTCCCCGCCACATCATTCCCGAGCTGGATAATGCCTCCCCCTGGCCCCCACAGACATTGCCCCACCCCCCACAAAGTTACTGACCCCCCTTTATCCCCCCATCCCCCACCAACCAGACCAATCGTGGGCCATTCCCTCCCTTCCCCCTCACTGATCTCAGGCAGAGTGACAGCGTGCCCTCCCTTTCTCCCCACTGATCTCAAACAGAAAACTGTCGGACATTCGGCACTTACCTCCTCACTAACTGTCACGCCCAAATCGGACTTTTGTGACACAAATTTAAAATGATTTACAAAAAGGCAAATGCGATGTGAGAAAAAACATTTTCACCCAGCGAGTGGCTGGGTCTGGAATGCGCTGTCCGGAAGTGCGGTGGAGGCAGGCTCAATCGAGGCATTCAAATGGGCATGAGATGATTAAAAACAATATGCAGGAGGACCAGGAAAAGGCAGGAGAATGGCACTGAGTCTTAATGCTTGTTTGGAGAGCGTGTACAAGCATGATGGGCTGAATGGCTTCCATCTGCACCGTAACAATTCTGTGATTCTGTGACTTTGTGACCTTACAACTGGAGTCCGTTAATGTGCCTCCATCACATTGACAACATTTCTATAACATCAAAGAACAGACCAGTACAGGAACAGGCCCTTCGGCCCACCAAGTCTGTGCCAACACAGATGCCTCTTCAATCTAATATTTTCTTGCCTCTACATGGTCCATATCCCTCTATTCCCTGCCTATTCATGTATCTATCCAGATGCCTCTTGAACGTTGTTATAGAATCTGCTTCCACCACCTCCTCCGGCAGCGCGTTCCAGGCATTCCCCACCCTCTGTGTGAAAAACCTCCCCTTGCATCTCTTTTAAACTTTCCCCCTCTCACATTCAACCTCTGCCCCTGAGTAATTGACCCTTCAACCCTGGGAAAAAGACTCTGACTATCCACTCTATCCAAGCCTGTCATAATCTTGTAAACCTCTATCAGGTCTCCCCTCATCCTCCAACGCTCCAATGAAAACAATCCAAGTTTGTTCAACCTTTCTTCATGGTCTGTATCCTCCAAACCAGGCAACATCCTGGTAAAGGGCGGCATGGTAGCACAGTGGTTAGCACTGCTGCTTCACAGCTCCAGGGTCCCGGGTTCGATTCCCGGCTCGGGTCACTGTCTGTGTGGAGTTTGCACATTCTCCTCATGTCTGCGTGGGTTTCCTACGGGTGCTCCGGTTTCCTCCCACAGTCCAAAGATGTGCGGGTTAGGTTGATTGGCCAGGTTAAAAATTGCCCCTTAGAGTCCTAAGATGTGTAAGTGAGAGGGATTAGCAGGTAAATATGTGGGGGTAGGGCCTGGGTGGGATTGTGGTCGGTGCAGACTCGATGGGCCGAATGGCCTCCTTCTGCACTGTAGGGTTTCTATTCTATTCTATTCTAAATCTTTTCTGCACCCTTTCCAATGCATCAACATCCTTCCGGTAGAGTGGCGACCAGAATAGAGTGCATAGTCAGAGTATTTTTCCCATGGTCGAAGGGTCAATTACTCGGGGGCATAGGTTAAAAGTGAGAGGTGGCAAATGGAGTTTAATGCGGAAAAGTGTGAGGTGATTCATTTTGGAAGGAGTAACAGGATGACAGAGTACTGGGCTAATGGTAAGATACTTGGTAGCGTGGATGAACAGAGGGACCTGGGTGTCCATGTGCATAGATCCCTGAAAGTTGGCACCCAGGTTGATAGGGTTGTTAAGAAGGCGTACGGTGTGTTAGCTTTTATTGGTAGAGGGATTGAGTTTCGGAGCCAGGAGGTCATGCTGCAACTGTACAAAACTCTGGTGCGGCCACATTTGGAGTATTGTGTACAGTTCTGGTCGCCATATTATAGGAAAGATGTAGAAGTGTTGGAAAGGGTGCAGAGGAGATTTACCAGGGTGTTGCCTGGTATGGTGGGAAATCGTATGAGGAAAGGCTGAGGGGCTTGAGGTTGTTTTCGTTAGAGAGAAGAAGGTTTAGAGGTGACTTAATAGAGGCATACAAGATGATCAGAGGATTAGATAGGGTGGATAGTGAGAGCCTTTTTCCTCGGATGGTGATGGCTAGCACGAGGGGACATAGCTTTAAATTGAGGGGTGAGAGATATAGGACAGATGTCAGAGGTAGGTTCTTTACTCAGAGAGTAGTAAGGGCGTGGAATGCCCTACCTGCAGCAGTAGTGGACTCGTCAACATTAAGAGCATTCAAATGGTTATTGGATAAACATATGGATGATATTGGTATAGTGTAGATTAGAGGGGCTTGAGATTGGTTCCACTGGTCGGCGCAACATCGAGGGCCGAAGGGCTGTTATGTTCTATGTTCTATGAATTGTTAACAACTGACTTTTAAAAGATTCACCCATGTCTGGTGTGGATTTACCCTCAAACTGCCGCCCCCAGTCTACATTCCCTAGCTCCTGCCTAATACTGTCGTAGTTAGCCTTCCCCCAGTTTGGTACTTTCACTCTGGGACTTCCATCCTTTTCTACAAGTATCTTGAAACTTATAGAATTGCAATCAGGTGCACTGCTACATTCTAATTGCACGAAAGCAGTGACGTCAGGAAATTCTGCATCCTATTTTTTAACAGCTATCGTTTTCCGCTTTTAAACACTGTTTTGGAAGTGGGAGTCCCTGGAATCACAGGAGCAAAAACTGGCAGTCCTTTTGATAATACATTTCAGTTACACAAAATTCAGTCACTGTTTTGACCCTGTAAGGAGCTTGGTACAAACATGTTAAATAATTCACATCCCAAGTAGATGTTGACTAGATCATTTCTTCTTTACAGAATATTTGACCTAAAATTAACCTGCAAGTGCATAAACAACTGACAGAAAAAATAACAAGTACTGGGTGTAGCAAAATGACAGGTGCACAGAATCATACAGTGTGGAAGAGGCCCTTCAGCCCATCAACCTTCACCAACACACAAGAAACACCTAACTTCCCATCTAATCTCTTTTACAAGCAACTATTTACTTGACCCATTGCCTTGAATGTTAGGATGTGCCAAGTGCTCACCCAGATACTTCTTAAAGGATGTGAGGCAACCTGTCTCTACCACCCTCCCAGGCAGCACATTCCAGATTGTCAACACCCATCCCAACACTCCTTGTACTGGCATTCATCACTTTCCTCCCGGCTATGCTCTTCTCCTCTCCCACATTATAATCATCTTCCTCCCTTCGATTTATTTCCTTTCCATTCTCCATCTTATTCAGAAATGAGGTGTCTGATCAGGACAAGCCAAGAGGAAATTCCAAGAATTAATATCCCAAAATTCTCTGTTCAGTTGGGACTGAAAGTGTGACTGATCCATCGGACAAATGAGGAATTCAATTGATGCAATCATATTTCCCTTTATTCTTCAGCCTTGTTCAATAAGGATTGATTAGAAAAATGACAACAGTCATTGATTTGACTGGCATCTGGAAAACAAAATGGGATGTTTCGTTAATCTTTTCAATTATTCTTAGAAAATCAGAAACTGTTTCTTTCCCCAGACAAAAAAAAAGTCATTTTCATCTGATTGCAAAAAAAACATTGTCACAAACTGGCAGACGGAAGGAACCCTCAGCAAAGGGTTTGTGCCTGAAGACAGCCAATCAATGGCAGATAGCTTGCTCAGTTTCACACTGATCTCATCACTGTGTCATTTAAAGCATTCCAGGATTTCCAGATGCCAGAAAGAAAACAGCTGAAGGACTTTAAGATCGGGTGTAGTCCAGTTTGCAACGGATACTGTTTGACTTGTCTTCTTGAACAATTGGGAATCATTGATGTCAGTACACACATTGGACCCGATTTTACCATCGCATTGTGCCCATTTTCGGGCACGAACACTTGGTAAAGTCGGGTGTGAGGTGAGTAGTACGATCCACGCCTGCCTCCATGCCAGTTCCCCCTTTATCAAGGCCCGAAAATGGCGGCAATCGGGACCGCGCTCAAAACAGGCGCGATGGCTATTTAAATGTATTTGCATACATTTAAATTGACTTAATGGGCCACACGCCCAACCTTACCGGCACTTCCCCCTTTACCACCGCTTTCGCCCATCCAGAATCAGCGCGAAACAGACATGCTCTACAAAAGTCCGATTCTGACACTCCAGTTAGTGAGGAGGTAAGTGTCGAGTGGCTGACGACTCTCTGCTCGAGACTGGTGGGGGGGAAGGGGGTTCCGCTGTCACTCTGCCTGAGGTCAGTGGTGGGAAGGGGAGGAGGGGCCCACGATCAGTCTGGGTGGCAGAGGCCGTGGGGGGATAAGGGGGTCAGTAATGTTGTGGGGGTGAGGCAATGTCTGTGGGGGCCAGGGGAGGCATTATCCGGCCCGTGAGGGCTGTGGTGGGGGACCCGCATTCTATCATTTTTTTTCTGCACATACGCAGTTGGAGGCTCCGATCGGAGCTGCAGGATTTCGGGTGCGTTAAGCCCCGCCCACAGGCTTGTGCAGCACGATTCGGAATCGCTGATATTTTTTCAGGCGGAGTGTGTATGGGGGCACCTGAGAACGGGTCTAAAAGTCGGATCTGAAACGCTCCCAGTTTCAAGTCCACCCAGCACTTAGAATCAAAATGGTAAAATAGGGCCCTTTGTCTCAATTGCTAAATACTTCTGCCACAGTGAAAATGTGTAAATGTCACAGCTGCTATCTAAAAAGCAGGAATAAAGAACGGTGCTGTACAAATCTTGCTATGTACCGTTCCACTCGTTTGAAATGTTAACAAAAACATTTTCTTAACTAATATATAAACCAAGAGATACATCATGATTCCTTAAACACCCTATTTCCTGCTCATGAGGTCATAGAGTTTTGTCCACGATGCCGATCTTTTCAGGTGCATGGAACATGAATGCTTTTTACAATGATACAAAATACCAGCAAGAAAACTTCTCTTCCTCCATGCAGTGTCCTCAGTTCTTCAAAGGTTGCTGATCACAACTCTGCACACAGCACTATGGGTTGCAGTCTATCCATCAGATCACAATGGAAGCAGCAGAAGAAACAGTCCCAAAGGATGACTTCAGGAAATATGGAGACCGAACCCACGCCATTTTCATTATGAAGAACTGCATGCTAAGTATCAGTGTTGACCGGTGCTGTGAGGAATGCTACAAGGAAATATTAATGCAAAAAGAATAATAATCTCCCTGCCATCAAAATGTGGACAGTTTACATAATATAAATGACTCAATGCTAAAGGTTACTGAGCGCATCATTTGCAACAAACCTTCCCCATTGTTTGTGCAATTAATATCCAGCAGAGTACTTCACTTTACTATCTGAATAAATTTATCATCAATTCAACTTTTAATATCTCAGTTTTGGTGCAAACAGCAATAGCAGAATTGTACAGAACTACAGGCGTTAATGCGCTCTCTACATTACCACAAAGCCGGGGATTAACATTGGTTGAATGGAGAGTGCAGGAGGGCGTGCCAGGAGCAGCATCAGACACACCTAAAAATGAGGTGTCAACCTGGTGAAGCTACAACACAGGACTATTTGTGTGTCAAACAGCACAAGCAGCAAGTAATAGACAGGGCCAAGCAATTCCACAACAAACAGATCTCTGCAGTCCTGCCACATCCAGCCATGAATGGTGGTGGACAATTAAACAACTCACTGGAGGAGGAGACTCCATGAATCTTCCCATCCTCAATGATGGAGGAGCCCAGCACATCAGGGCAAAGGTTCAGGCTGAAGCATTCACAGCCCACTTCAGCCAGAAACATAATGGGAATGGGACAAGTGATGTTAAAAAGACAAACTTTCAGCCTTTGAGCCTTAAATACGTGGAGTGTTCGCAAAAAGATGTAAATGGGAATGGGCCCGTCCAGAGTATCAAAGTTGCAGTGGGGGAACATGTGGTGAACAGTGACCACAATTCCGTAAGCTTTCGGATACTGATGGAAAAGAACAAGTGTTGTCCTAGGCTTAAGGTGCTGAATTGGGGGAAGGCTAACCACAACCAGATTAGGCAGGATTTGGAGGCTGTTGTTTGGGAGAGGCTGTTTGAGGGTAAATCCACATCTGGCATGTGGGAATCTTTGAAGGAGCAGTTGATCGGAGTGCAGGATAGGCATGTGCCTGTGAAAAGGAAGGACAGGAAAGGCAGGATTCGGGAACCATGGATGACCAGAGAAATTGTGAGTCTCGTCAAAAAAAAAAGGGTGACGTCTCAGAGAATTGGAGGAGAGCCAATGTTGTCCTGTTATTTAAGAAGAGTAGCAAGAATAACCCAGGTAATTATAGGCCAATGAGCTTGATATCAGTGACTGAAATTGTTGCGGAAGATTCTTAGGGATAGGATCGATACATGTTTGGAACTGAATGGTCTTATCAGTGACAAACAGCATGGTTTTGTACAAGAGAGGTCATGTCTCATTTGATTGAGCTTTTTGAGGGGGTGACAAAAATGATTGACGAGGGAAGGATGTTGTCTACATGGACTTTAGTAAAGCATTTGACAAGGTCCCTCATGGCAGGCTGGTGCAAAACGTTAAATCATACGGGATCAGGGGTTAACTGGCTAGATGGATTCAGAGCTGGCTTGGCCATAGAAAGAAGTTTAACAACACCAGGTTAAAGTCCAACAGGTTTATTTGGTAGCAAAGGCCACACAAGCTTTCGGAGCCCCAAGCCCCTTCTTCAGGTGAGTGGGAGGCATCTCCACATCATGATTGGCCATAGAAGACAGAGGGTAGCGATAGAAGGATGTTGTTTTGAATGGAGGTCTGTAACTAGTGGTGTTCTGCAGGGATCAGTGCTGGGACCTCTGCTGTTTGTAATACATATGATGACTTGGAAGAAAACATAGCTGGTCTGATTAGAGTCATAGAGTCATAAAGTCGTAGAGGTTTACAGCATGGAAACAGGCCCTTTGTCAATGCCATCCCTTTTTTTAAACCCCTAAACTAATCCCAGTTGCCCGCATTTGGCCCATATCCCTCTATACCCATCTTATCCATGTACATAAGAACTAGGTAAGAAGTCTTACAACAGCAGGTTAAAGTCCAACAGGTTTATTTGATTGTTTTAACAGATATTTAACAGATAGTCATAGAATCATAGAAACCCTACAGTGCAGAAAGAGGCCATTAGGCCCATCGAGTCTGCACCGACCACAATCCCACCCAGGCCCTACCCCCATATCCCTACATATTTACCCACTAATCCCTCTAACCTACGCATCTCAGGACACTAAGGGGCAATTTTAGCACGGCCAATCAACCTAACCCACACATCTTTGGACTGTGGGAGGAAACTGGAGCACCCGGAGGAAACCCACGCAGACACGAGGAGAGTGTGCAAACTCCACACAGACAGTGACCCAAGCCGGGATTCGAAACCAGGTCCCTGGAGCTGTGAAGCAGCAGCGCTAACAACTGTGCTACTGTGCCGCCCAGATAGTGTGACATGAACCCAATATCCCAGTTGAGGCCGTCCTCTGTAACCCCCACAACTTGCCTGGATGTGCAAAATCTCACCAACTGTCCTGTCTGGAGACAATACATATCTCTTTAACCTGTGCTTAATTCTCCCTCCACTCACATTGTCTGAACCTTTAAGACTCGATTAGCTGTAAAGACTCACATTCCAATCATTATTCATGTAAATTGAGTTTGTGTCTTTGTGCCCTGTTTGTGATCAGAACTCCCACCCACCTGATGAAGGAACAGCCTGTTCCGAAAGCTAGTGGCTTTTGCTACCAAATAAACCTGTTGTACTTTAACCTGGTGTTGTTAGACTTCTTACTGTGTTTACCCCAGTCCAACGCCGGCACCTCCACATCATAAGAACTAGGAGCAGGAGTAGGCCATCTGGCCCCTAGAGCCTGCTCTGCCATTCAATAAGATCATGGCTGATCTTTTTGTGGACTCAGCTCCACTTACTCACCCACTCACCATAACCCTTAATTCCTTTACTGTTCAGAAATTGATCTATGCTTGCCTTAAAAACATTCAACGAGGTAGCCTCAACTGCTTCACTGGGCAGGGAATTCCACAGATTCACAACTCTTTGTGTGAAGAAGTTCCTCCTCAACTCAGTCCTAAATCTGCTTCCCCTTATTTTGAGGCTATGTCCCCTAGTTCTAGTTTCACCCGCCAGTGGAAACAACTTCCCTGCTTCTATCTTATCTATTCCCTTCATAATCTTGTATGTTTCTATAAGATCTCCCCTCATTCTTCTGAATTCCAATGAGTATAGCCCGAGTCTACTCAGTCTCTCCTCATAAGCCAACCCTCTCAACTCCGGAATCAACCTAGTGAATCTCCTCTGCACCCCCTCCAGTGCCAGTATATTGGTAAGGCCACACTTGGAATACTGTGTGAAATTCTGGTCACCCTATTATAGAAAGGATATTATTAAACTAGAAAGAGTGCAGAAAAGAATTACTAGGATGCTACCAGGACTTGATGGGTTGAGTTAGATAGACTGGAAAATTGGGCAGAGAAATGGCAGATGGAATTTAACCTGGACAAATGCAAGATGATGCATTTTGGTAGATCCAATTCAGGAGAGGCTGAATAGACTGGGACTTTTTACTCTGGAGCGTAGGAGGCTGAGGGGTGACCTTATAGAGGTCTATCAAATGATGAGGGGCATAGACAAGGTAGATAGTCAATATATTTTCCCAAAGGTAGGGGAGTCTAAAACTTGAGGGCATAGGTTTAAGGTGAGAGGGGAGAGATACAAAAGTGTCCAGAGGGGCAATTTTTTCACACAGAGGGTGGTGAGTGTCTGGAACAAGCTGCCAGAGGTAGTAGTAGAGGCGGGTACAATTTTATCTTTTAAAAAGCATTTAGATAGTTACATGGGCACGATGGGTATAGAGGGATATGGGCCAAATGCGGGCAATTGGGATTAGCTTAGGGGTTTTTAAAAAAATAAGGGCGGCATGGACAAGTTGGGCCGAAGGGCCTGTTTCCATGCTGTAAACCTCTGTGACTCTATGACTCTATGTGCCTCCTTCTTCTTCTTGACCAGGGCCTCAATATCCCATGTCATCCAGGGTTCCCTACTTCTGCCAGCCTTGCCCTTCACTCTAAGAGGAATGTGTTTATCCTGAACCTTGGTTAACATAGTTTTGAAAGCCTGCCACTTACTAGACATCCCTTTGCCTTCCCACAGACTCCCCCAATTAGCTTTTGGAAGTTCCTGCCTGATACCATCAAAATTGGCCTTGCCAATTCACTAGTTTGCGGATGATACTAAGATTGGTGGAGTTGCGGATAGTGATGCAGATTCTCAGGGAATACAGCAGGATATAGATAGACTGGAAAATTGGGCAGAGAAATGGCAGATGGAATTTAATCCGGACAAATGCAAGGTGATGCATTTTGGTAGACCCAGTTCAGGTGGGAGCTATAAAATAAATGGCAGAACCATCAGGAGCAGAGACACACAGAGAGATCTGGGAGTACAGGTCCACAGATCCTTCAAAGTGGCAGCACGGGTGGAAAAGGCTGTGAGGAAAGCATATGGCATGCTTGTCTTCATCAGACAGATCATCAAGTATAAAAGTTGGCAAATTATGTTACAGTTATATAAAACGTTGGTTAGGCCACATTTGGAATACTGCGTCCAATTCTGGTCACCACACGACCAGAAAGACATGAAGACTTTGGAGAGAGTGCAGAAAAGGCAGCAAGGAACAGATCAGATGCTCGAGCAGTATAAAAAGTGCAAGAAGCTACTCAAGAGGGAAATCAGGAGGGCTAAAAGAAGACATGAGGTTTCTTTGGCAGACAGAGTGAAGGAAAATCCAAAGAGCTTCCATAGGTATGTTAGGAGCAAAAGGATAGTGAGGGATAAAATTGGTCCTCTTGAAGACCAGAGTGCTAGACTGTGTATGGAACCAAAAGAGATGGGGGAGATACTAAATGGTTTTTTTGCATCCTATTTACTGAGGAAACGGGCACAGACAAGAAGGGCCAAAAGGCCTGTTTCTGAGCTGTAATTTTCTATGGTTCTAAGGTTCTAAAACATTTACCAGGAACGGTTGAGGACTCTGGGTCTGTACTCGTTGGAGTTTAGAAGGATGGGGGGGATCTTTTTGAAACTTACAGGACCCTGTGAGGCCTGGATAGAGTGGACGTGGAGAGGATGTTTCCACGAGTAGGAAAAACTAGAACCAGAGGGCACAACGTCAGACTAAAGGGACAATCCTTTAAAACAGAGATGAGGAAGAATTTCTTCAGCCAGAGAGTGGTGAACCTGTGGAACTCTTTGCCGCAGAAGGCTGTGGAGGCCAGGTCATTGAGTATCTTTAAGACAGAGATAGATAGATTCTTGATTAATAAGTGGATCAGGGGTTATAGGGAAAAGGCAGCAGAATGGAGATGAGAAAAGTATCAGCTATGATATTTATGATATAGACTCGATGGGCTGAGTGGCCTAATTCTGCTCATATGTCTTATGGTCTTATGTTACCTCGTATGGAGGTTATTAGCTATGAGGAGAGATTGAACAAACTGGGATTGTTCTCCCTGGAAAGACGAAGGCTGAGGGGTGACCTGATAGAAGTTTGCAAAATTACGAGGGGTATAGATAAGGGGGAACATTTGGAAGCTTTTTCCCAGGGCAGAAATGACAAGGTGGCACAAGTTCAAGGTAAGGGGGAAAAGGTTCAGTGGAGATGTGTGGGGGAAGTTTTTTACACAGAGGGTGGTGGGGACCTGGAATGCACTGCTAAGTGAGGTGGTTGAGGCAGATACATTCGTGACATTTAAGACTTATCTGGATAGACACATGACGGGGATTAGAGGGATATAAGCGGTTGGTCTGGACAGGACAACATGATTGGTGCAGGCTTGGAGGGCCTGTTCCAGGCTGAACGGCCTGTTCCTGTGCTATATTTCTCTTTGAGTATCATAGAATCCCGACAGTGCAAAAGGAGGCCATTCAGCCCACTGAGTGCACCGACCCTCTGAGAGGACATCTTAGCAGGCCCATCCTCACCCTATCACCCTCAACCCCACGTACTTACCCCATTAATCTCCGTTACCTACATAGCTTGGGACATGAAGGGGCAATTTAGCATGGCCAATCCTACACATCTTTAGCCTGTGGGAGGAAACCGGAGCACCCGGAAGAAACCCACGCAGTCACGGGAGAATATGCAAACCCCGCACAGTCAGTCATCCAAGGCTGGAATTGAACCCAGGTCCCTGGCCCTGTGCGGCAGCAGTGTTAACCACTGTGCCAACGTGCTGCCTACATGATATTGTCGAGATTACAAAGATATGGCTGCAGGGTAACCAGGGATGGGAGCTGAATATCCGAGGGTATTGAATATTTAGGGAGGACAGACAAAATGGAAAAGGTGGTTAAAGTAGAAATTAACGCAATAATCACAGAATCATACTGTGCAAAAGAGGCCCATCCAGTTTGTTTTCTTGTGATTTTGCAACCTCCCTTTCCAGAATCCTGGGAATTATCTGTGCAGCCACTTCAGAACCTGGATTCAGACTATCAGGTGTAGGGGACTTGTCAACCGTTAGTCTCATTAGCGCTTTTTCTCGAGTAACTGGGATTGATTTTAATTCCTCTCTTCCTTTTGCCTCTTGCCTCAATACAATTCTTAAGAAGGTTTTTGTCTCTTCTTCTGTAAAGACAGTTACAAAAGATTTGTTCAAAGTCTTTTCCATTTCCTTGTTTTCTATTATTAATCCCTGAGTCTCACACTCGAAGGGAAAATGGTTAGTTTAATTACTCGGTTCCTTTTCATCTCCTTGCAGAAGCTTTCATTGTATGTTTTTATATTTCTTGCTGTTTTCTCTCAGACTCCAATGTCTCACTTTCTCGCTCAGAAGGTGAGTTACTCACCACATAATTCACAGCCTTTGACCCATTCTTGCAGCCAAAGTATTTCTATGGCTAATCCAGATCAGTTTCTAATCCGGAGCATCCGGAATAAGGTAGGTGAACTTGGAGCGTGGATTGGTATTTGGGACTACGATGTTGTGGCCATTACGGAGACATGGTTAGAACAGGGACAGGAATGGTTGTTGGAAGTTTCGGGGTATAGATGTTTCAGTAAGAGTTGGGAAAGTGGTAAAAGAGGTGGAGGAGTAGCATTGTTAATCAAGGATAGTTTAACGGCTGCAGAAAGGCAGTTCGAGTGGGATCTGCACACTGAGGTAATATGGGCTGAAGTTAGAAATAGGAAGGGAGCGGTCACGTTGTTAGGAGTTTTCTATAGGCCCCCAAATAGTAAGAGATGTGGAGGAAGAAATTGCAAAGCAGACTATGGATAGGTGTGGAGGTCACAGGGTAGTTGTCATGGGTGACTTTAACTTTCCAAATATTGATTGGAGCCTTTATAGGTCGAATAGTTCGGATGGGGCAGTTTTTGTACAGTGTGTACAGGAGGGTTTCCTGACACAATATGTGGATAGGCCGACAAGAGGTGGGGCCACATTGGATTTGGTACTGGGTAATGAACCGGGCCAAGTGTTAGATTTGTTTGTGGGAGAGCACTTTGGAGATAGTGACCACAATTCGGTGTCTTTCATTATTGCAATGGAGAGGGATAGGGCTGTATGGCAGGGCAAGGTTTATAATTGGGGGAGGGGTAATTATGATGCGATTAGGCAAGAATTAGGGAGCATAAGATGGGAACAGAAACTGTCAGGGAAAGGCACCAATGAAAAGTGGAGCTTGTTCAAGGGACAAATACTCGATGTCCTTGATAGATATGTTCTTGTCAGGCAGGGAGGAAATGGCCGAGTGAGGGAACCATGGTTCACAGAAGAGGTTGAATGTCCTGTCAAGAGGGAAAAGGAAGCGTATGTAAGGATGAGAAAACAAAGTTCAGTTGGGTCGCTTGAGGGTTACAAGATAGCAAGAAATGTGCTAAAAAAGGGCTTAGTAGAGCTAGGAGGGGGAATGAGAAATCCTTGGTGGGTTGGATCAAGGAAAACCCCAAGGCTTTTTACTCTTATGTGAGAAATAAAAGAATGACCAGGGTGAGGTTAGGGCCGGTCAAGGATAGTAGTGGAAACTTGTGCATAGAGTCAGAAGAGATAGGAGAGGCGATGAATGAATATTTTTCCTCAGTGTTCACCAAGGAGAGGGGCCATGTTTTTGAGGATGAGAGCGTGATACAGACTGATAGGCTGGAGGAGGTAGATGTTCTGAGGGAAGATGTATTAGCAATTTTGAAAAACCTGAGGGTCGATAAGTCTCCTGTGCCAGATGGGATATATCCTAGGATTCTTTGGGAGGCAAGGGATGAGATTGCAGAGACTTTGGCTTTGATCTTTGGGTCCTCACTGTCCATGGGGATAGTAAGAGTTTTAACAACACCAGGTTAAAGTCCAACAGGTTTATTTGGTAGCAAATACCATTAGCTTTCGGAGCGCTGCTCCATCTGACGAAGGAGCAGCGCTCCGAAAGCTAATGGTATTTGCTACAAAATAAACCTGTTGGACTTTAACCTGGTGTTGTTAAAACTCTTACTGTGTTCACCCCAGTCTAACGCCGGCACCTCCACATCATGGGGATAGTGCCAGAGGACTGGAGAGTGGCAAATGTTGTTCCTCTGTTCAAGAAAGGAAATAGGAATGACCCTGGTAATTATAGGCCGGTTAGTCTTACTTCGGTGGTCGGAAAGTTAATGGAAAAGATCCTGAGGGATAGGATTTATGACAATTTGAAAAGATGCAGCTTAATCCGGGATAGTCAACACGGATTTGTGAAGGGTAAGTCTTGCCTCACAAATTTGATTGAATTCTTTGAGGAGGTAACTAAGTGTGTAGATGAAGGTAAAGCAGTTGATGTCGTATACATGGATTTTAGTAAGGCGTTTGATAAGGTTCCCCATGGTCGGCTCATGAAGAAAGTAAGGAGGTGTGGGATAGAGGGAAATTTGGCCAATTGGATAAGTAACTGGCTATGTCATAGAATGTGGAGATGCCGGCGTTGGACTGGGGTAAACACAGTAAGAAGTTTAACAACACCAGGTTAAAGTCCAACAGGTTTATTTGGTAGCAAAAGCCACACAAGCTTTCGGAGCTCTTAGCCCCTTCTTCAGGTGAGTGGGAATTCTGTTCACAAACAGAGCTTATAAAGACACAGACTCAATTTACATGAATAATGGTTGGAATGCGAATACTTACAACTAATCAAGTCTTTAAGAAACGAAACAATGGGAGTGGAGAGAGCATCAAGACAGGCTAAAAAGATGTGTATTGTCTCCAGACAAGACAGCCAGTGAAACTCTGCAGGTCCATGCAACTGTGGGAGTTACAAATAGTGTGACATGAACCCAATATCCCGGTTGAGGCCGTCCTCGTGTGTGCGGAACTTGGCTATCGGAGGGGGCTGAAGGATGGGTCAGTAAATTTGCTGATGATACCAAGATTGGATGAGGTGGAGGCCTGTTGTAAGCTGCAAAGAGACATTGATAGGATGCAGAGCTGGGCCAAGCTTGATAGCCAAGTTCCGCACACACGAGGACGGCCTCAACCGGGATATTGGGTTCATGTCACACTATTTGTAACTCCCACAGTTGCGTGGACCTGCAGAGTTTCACTGGCTGTCTTGTCTGGAGACAATACACATCTTTTTAGCCTGTCTTGATGCTCTCTCCACTCCCATTGTTTTGTTTCTTAAAGACTGGATTAGTTGTAAGTATTCGCATTCCAACCATTATTCATGTAAATTGAGTCTGTGTCTTTATAAGCTCTGTTTGTGAACAGAATTCCCACTCACCTGAAGAAGGGGCTAAGAGCTCCGAAAGCTTGTGTGGCGTTTGCTACCAAATAAACCTGTTGGACTTTAACCTGGCGTTGTTAAACTTCTTAGTATGTCATAGAAGACAGAGGGTGGTGGTGGATGGAAAATTTTCAGACTGGAGACCAGTTACCAGTGGTATACCACAGGGATCGTTGCTGGGTCCTCTGCTATTTGTGATTTTTATCAATGACTTGGAGGAGGGGGCTGAAGGGTGGGTCAGTAAATTTGCTGATGATACCAAGATTGGTGGAGTAGTGGATGAGGTGGAGGCCTGTTGTAAGCTGCAAAGAGACATTGATAGGATGCAGAGCTGCCCCGAAAAAAGACAGATGGAGTTTAACCCTGATAAGTGCGAGGTGATTCATTTTGGTAGGACAAATTTGAATGCGGATTACAGGGTCAACGTCAGGGTTCTGAGGACTGTGGAGGAACAGAGAGATCTTGGGGTTCATATCCACAGATATCTAAAGGTTGCCACTTAAGTGGATAGAGCTGCGAAGAAGCGT
This sequence comes from Mustelus asterias, assembly GCF_964213995.1. Taxonomy (NCBI): domain Eukaryota; kingdom Metazoa; phylum Chordata; class Chondrichthyes; order Carcharhiniformes; family Triakidae; genus Mustelus; species Mustelus asterias. The sequence goes on from NC_135802.1 coordinate 167,783,760, forward strand.
TTATTAACAGGGGGTTTGAGTTTAAGAGCCATGTGGTTATGCTGCAACTGTACAGGACCTTGGTGAGACCACATTTGGAATATTGTGTGCAGTTCTGGTCACCTCACTATAAGAAGGATGTGGAAGCATTGGAGAGAGTGCAGAGGAGATTTACCTGCCTGGTTTGGAGGGTAGGTCTTATGAGGAAAGGTTGAGAGAGCTAGGGCTTTTCTCTTCAGAGCAGAGGAGGATAAGAGGCGACTTAATAGAGGTTTATAAGATGATGAGGGGGATAGATAGAGTGGACGTTCAGAGACTATTTCCTCGGGTGGATGTAGCTGTTACTAGGGGGCATAACTATAAGGTTCATGGTGGGAGATATAGGAGGGATGTCCGAGGTAGGTTCTTTACTCAGTGAGTGGTTGGGGTGTGGAATGGACTGCCTGCTGTGATAGTGGAGTCGGACACTTTAGGAACTTTCAAGCGGTTATTGGATAGGGACATGGAGCACAGCAGAATGATAGGGAGTGGGATAGCTTGATCTTGGTTTCGGACAAAGCTCGGCACAACATCGAGGGCCGAAGGGCCTGTACTGTGCTGTACTGTTCTATGTTCTATGTCCTAATCAATGCTAACTCCCAGGATGTTGATTGGTCCTCTGGTCTACCTAACCCACCATGAAACCCCATCCCACACACAACCACAGATACCAAGTCAATCTCCTCCCCAACCTCACATCCCAATCCCCATGGCCCTGCAGTTTCTTATCAGGAAAGCTCTCCATGAACCCTCTGTGCAGTTAGTCACAAATCAGAACATGCAGAGAAATCAAATACAAGAATCTAAATAGTGGATGGGAAGAACAAAAACAAGAAATTATTCAGATGGTGTTGTCAGTGCTGGTGATAGTGCGAGGTGTAGATTCACCTCTCTTACCAAATTATAAACTCAGGGAAGGCAGTGGCATAGCGGTAATGTCACTAGGCTAGAAATGCAGGGGCCCAGGCTAATACTCTGGGGACACAGGTTCAAATCCCAGCATGACAGTTGATGAAGCTTAAAATGAATGACTACATTTAGAATATGCAGCTAGTCTCAGTAATGGTGACCATGGAACTGTTTCATATCAACCAATCTGATTTGTTCATGTTTGTTTGGAACAAAATCTGCCATTGTTACCTGGCATGGCCGACATGTGACTCCAGAGCCACAGCAATGTGGTTGATTCTTTAATGCCATTGGAAATGTTCAGTTCAAGGACAATTAGGGATGGGCAACAAATGCTAGTGTTTCCAGTGACACTCACATCCCATGAAAGAGTACAGGAATTGCCATGTTTATGAAGTACAGGAATTGCCATGTTTATGATGTAAGTGCTGTCTGGGGTGGGATGAAAGAGATTTTGTAAAAAAAGATTAAGTGTTACTTACTTTTAATATAATTTTATTACCAACACCTGTGTTTGTCGGTTAATAAATACTTGCCAGCGATTTGTCATGTGTAATTTTAGTGGTGTAACCTTTAATTTCAGGGGGCATTTGTTTAGCCTTGTGTTGGTTCACCTTTAATTTGTGATAATAAGTAGTTGAGTGAACAAGCACAATAGTTACTATGGTAACATGAAGACTGCGTAGTGATGCTGAGAGTGTTTCATTCTCGTTCTGACTCCATGCCCTGCTTGTGGTACTGATGTTGCAGAAGATTCAGCTGCAGTTATTGGATGGAAGTTGCCATGGTTATGGATGACAGTCTGTAGAACGAAAATAGGATACAAAACAGACGACCTTTTCTGCAGCTGCTGAATAAGAATTAATTTCTGGTTTTCTGGTAAATAGAAGCAATTCTGTATTTTGCATAGAGGAAGTAACAAATACATATCCAATCACATTATTCACCACACAAAATGCATAAAATAATTGCCCATAACACTCTAATTGCCTTCTTTCCAACACTCTGGTATTTGAAGATGTACTAACATGGATGAGTTTATTTATTCAAGCAATGTGAAGCACTAAAGATTACTGACAAAAATCACCCTTTGACAGGTCCTTTTCCTGGTCTGGTTTGGGTTGCTGTTGGTTGCAGTATCGGCTTGGGGAGAGGCTGGGATCATTTAATTAAATAGTGAATCACATTTTTTGTCTCACTGTGATAATGGAAACTGCTCCATTCCATCGTTACTTTTATCGAGTTATTAAGGTCATCGGGCCCATCGGGAATTCATTAAATTTACACAATTACACTCTCCTTCTACCCTTTTTACAAATCAGAAGACATAATATCAGGGCTTTGATGAGGTTTGGCACACAGATAAGCTGCAGCAAGAACTATCTGCTGTACAGATTGCACTGAGCAATGTGACATTACAGTTAGCGGGTGACACTTCAGGCAAGAACTACTTTTTACCACAAATTAAAGGTGCATCAACACAACATGAAACAAAAGTACCCTGAAGAGTAACGTTACACCACGAACACAATTGTATCATCTCTCACAAACATTTGGAGGCACTGACAATTACATTTATTTATCTAATTACAATAATCTGAGGTCCCTATCTGCTTCACGAAGACGACCATCATCCCGAAACCAAAGAAAAGCCAGACAGCGTGCCTTAATGACTATTGGCTGGTGGCTCTGACATCCATCATTATGAAGTGTTTTGAAAGGTTACTTATGGCACAAATCAATTTCTGCCTCCCAGATTGCCTGGATCCACTACAGTTCGCCTACTGCCGCAACAAGTCTACAGTAGATGCCATCTCCCTGGCCCTACATTCAACACCTAGATAACAAGGACGCCTATGTCAAACTCCTATTTATCGACTACAGCTCAGCCTTCAACACCATTATTCCTACAAAACTCATCTCCAAACTCAGTGGCCTGGGCCTTAGCTCCTCCCTCTGTGACTGGATCCTGAACTTCCTAACTCACAGACCACAATCAGTAAGGATAGGCAACAACACCTCCTCCACGATCATCCTCAACACCGGTATCCCACAAGGCTGTGTCCTCAGCCCCTTACTAAACTCCTTATGCACCTATGACTGTGCGGCCAAATTCCCCTCCAACTCGATTTTCAAGTTTGCTGATGTCACCACCATAGTGGGTCAGATCTCAAATAATGACGAGACACAGTACAGGAAAGAGATGGAGAAACTGGTGAACTGGTGCGGTGATAATCTCTCCCTCAATGTTAACAAAATGAACGAGATAGTCATCATTTCAAAAAGCGTAGTGGAGGGCGTGCCCCGTCTACATCAATGGGCATGAAGTAGGAACGGTCAACAGCTTCAAGGTTTTAGGTGTCCAGATCATCAACAACCTGTCCTCGTTCCTCTATGCCAATGCTATAGTTAAGAAAGCCCACCAACGCCTCCACTTTCTCAGGGGAATAAGGAAATTTGGCATCTCTGCTGCAACTCTCACCAACTTCTGCAGATGCACCAAAGAAAACATTCTTTCCAGATGTATCACAGCTTGGTATGGCTCTTGCTCTGTCCAGGACCATAATAACCTACAAATGATCATGAACGAAGCACAGTCCATCACTCAAACCAACCTCCCATTCATTGACTCTGTCTACACTTCCCGCTGCCTCAGAAAAGCAACCAGCATAATCACATACCCCACGCACACCAGACATTCTCTCTTCCACCTTCTTCCATCGGGAAAAAGGTACAAGAGTCTGAGGTCATGTACCAACCGACTCAAAAACAGCTTCTTCCCTGCTGCCATCAGACTTCTGAATGGACCTACCTCGCATTAAGTTGATCTTTCTTTACACCCTAGCTATGACTGTAACACTACATTCTGCACCCTCTCCTTTCCTTCTCTATGTACGGTATGCTTTGTCTGTATAGTTAAAGTAAAATTTATTTATTAGTCACAAGTAGGCTTACATTAACACTGCAATGAAGTTACTGTGAAGATACCCTAGTCACCACATTTCGGCGCCTGTTCGGGTACGCTGAGGGAGAATTTAGCGTGGCCAATGCACCTAACAAGCACATCTTTCGGACTGTGGGAGGAAATCAGAGCAAACCCACGTAGACACGGGAAGAATGTGCAGACTCCACACAGTGACCCAAGCTGGGAATCGAACTTGGGTCCCTGGCGCTGTGAGGCAGCAGTGCTAACCACTATGCCACCAGAGAGCGTGCAAGAAACAATACTTTTCACTGTATCCCAATACATGTGACAATAATAAATCAAATCAAATCAAGTTTAGACAGAAATAATTCAGAATTAGGTCAGAATGATAAAAAGTGCAAGGAGCTCTCAGTTAAGTTTTGAGTGCATTTGTAATTGTCCAAAGTGCGGTTAATAAAGTTGATGAACGTCAGGAGCTGATAGCTCGCATGGGAATAAAATGATAGAAATCTGGGATTGACTGTGGATGCTGAGTATTCCTGGCTGCAACATATTCAGAAAAGATAGAGAATGAAAAAATAAAGCAGAGAAAGAACAAAGAACAATCCAGCCCAGGAACAGGCCATTCGGCCCTCCAAGCCCGCGCCGCTCCCTGCTCCACAGATGTCAGTTTGATAACGGGAGAATCAGACTAAATGAAACATTTACAGAGAAGTGGAAAAGGAGGATGGGGCAAAGAGACAGCATGAGATTAGATTGGTGCCTTACACAAACGATGATCCAAAGGTTTTCTATCGGTGTATTAACAGCAAAAGGGTCATCAGAGGAACGAGTGGCACTGATTAGGAACCAAATGAGAAACCCATTGGTAGAAGCAGAGGGCATGTTTGAGATAATAAATCAATGCTTCCTATTGGCATTTACCAAAGTCAAGGACATTTCCAAAGCTGTAGCTTGAGGGGCACTGGATGTCATAGAGTCATAGATGTATAAAGCACAGAAAAAGGCCCTTCGGCCCATCATGTCAAAAACAAACCATCCAATGTTTCTAATCCCATTTTCCTTAGAAACATTGGATGGTTTGTTTTTGACATGATGGGCCGAAGGGCCTTTTTCTGTGCTTTATACATCTATGACTCTATGACATCCAGTGCCCCTCAAGCTACAGCTTTGGAAATGTCCTTGGCATTGGAAGTACACATTTAAATATTGTTTAAATGTTATGAGGGTCTCTGCTTCCACCACCCTTTCAGGATGTGGTAAACATAGCTAAAGAGGTGAAACCAGGAATGTTGATTGTATTTAAGGTGGATAAGTCATTGGTTTTGGATGACATACATTCTAGGTTGCTGAGGTAAGCGTAGATATTACCATGGAAACCATAGAATCCCCACAGTGCAGAAGGAGACCCATGAGTCTGCACCATTTCTCCAAAAGGCCATCTGACCTAGGCCCACCCCCTTCTCTCCATTCTCTTGCCCCTGAGCATGTAGCATGGCCAATATCCATCTAACCTGCACATCTTTGGACTGCGGGAGGAAACCGGAGCACCTGGAGGAAACCCACGCAGACATGGGGAGAATGTGCAAACTCCACACAGACAGTGACTCAAGCCAGGAATTGAACCCGGGTCCCTGGAGCTCTGAGGCAGTAGTGCTAACTACAGTTTAATGTCAGTGATGGGGAAATTTTTCAGAACAAGAATTAGAAATAATAATTTAGATGAAATAACAACGACTTGGACAAGCAAAGATTAATAATGGAGAGAGAGCAGAGATTTGTTAAGAGTAGATTATGCTTGAGTAACATGAGCTTTTTGATGACATATGAGACATAGGGCGGGATTCTCCAGACCCGCTGCAGTGAGCGCCAAATTCTCCATCCTCTCTGGCATCACCGGGGCATGAACAGCCGGAGAATTCCAGCCATAATAGACGAGGGCAGTACAGTTAGTGTATATGGAATTTCAAAAGGCATGTGTCAGGGTGCCACATGAGAGACTTTAATCTGGGCAGCAGGAGGAGCCTGTCCTTCCCAGAGAATCAGGGGCGATTGCACTTTAATGAGCATCAACTTCGCAGCAGAAGAGAAAGATTGAGGTTTAAAAGAAGCAATAATTTCTCAAAGAGAACGGAACAATTTACTGAGCTGAAGACCCGGACCAGATGCATCGCCTGAGGGAAGTGAAAGATTTTCAATGCCAGAAATTCAGTTGGTAAAGAGCAAACTGGAGTCTTCTTTCACTCAGTCTTATTTTTTTACAGGGTGAGTGATTACAAGCATGTTCTTCCTATTAACCCCAATGTTGCTGAGTTGAAACTCCAGTTAATGTCCTCCACCTATAAATAATTAAATACAATGGATCATTAACCAGAGGTTCTCGTTATTGGACAATGTCCCTTCATTGCGGGCTTCAGCAGGTTTTAGGCTCCATTGCCTTCCCACTCCAACTAGCAGCAGAATGTCTGGACATTGGGCGGCTTTCTGCGAGTTTGTGCAGCTTCCCTCCCGCGGCTGGAGAGGGACATTTACTGTTAACACAATTTGAACTTTTGTCACTCTGCCACTTAACTTTGGGAGTTACAGTGGAAGAGAAAACATTCTCTAACTATCCTTGAAAACATCATTTGGACAATACTCATTATCCTTCAGAATTCACAACCTCTCCAGACTCAGATACTCCTGGGCTGCTGGTATGTGACATGTTGGTATATTGGTACTGCGCAGAAGACCAGCTAAACCAGGCAACTTGCCCACAATGACTCTGAACCTGCCTGGCTTTGGTTTGCTGAGGTTCCTGTCTCTCCTGCAATTGTTCCGTAAACAGAGACAGGAAACATCACCACATCACTGTTCATGGTATTGATTGCATCGCCTGATCTATTTTAACTCTATCTGTACTTTTAACAATCCATTCAGGAAAATATGAAGGAGAAGGAGTAAATTTTCACATTTTTGCCAATTATTCCTTCAAAGGTTTCACTGAAAGCCATCGCCTGCCCTTGGTGAACACCCCCTCTTTCCCCACCCCGTCACCCCTGTAGTATAAGGATATGACACATAAAGGGTTAAAGTGGGACTGAGTACAGTACTGCCCACACAGTGATGTCAGAGAACACATGCACCTCGGGGCCAGTGTAATGTTGGACAGAGCTGTGTGTAGAAACAAATATGGAGATAGCTCCTATCTTCGCCATTTACTGTATCGATACATATAGTTTCTAGTAGTTAATAAATGCTTACTGTGAAACTACCTAAGATTATGAATACTTTAATCAGGCCAAATTACACCCAGCGCCTGACAAACACCATTGCTCACCTGCGCCTGGGTTCCACCTCGATTCAAGGTGATTGTATTACTGACAGCAACCACCAGCTCCCAGTAGGTGCTGCTGAGTACAGAGGAACTGCAAGCCTCTGATTCACTGGCAGTTCTGTGTGGGTCGGATTTTTAACTCTGAGTTCTTGATGCTGAGGGAAGGCCTGTTGTTCTGAAACGCCTGAGAGGCACAAGAGTTGTTTATTTTTTCATGGGATTTGGGCATTGCTGATTTGACCAGCATTTTTATTGCCCATCTCTAATCCATAGAATCATACGGCACAGAAGAGGCCCATTGGTCCTTCAGGTCTGCACCGACACATGAGAAACACCTGATCTCCCACCTAATCCCATCTGCCAGCACTTGGCCCATATCCCTGAAAGTTATGATGTGCCAAGTGCTCATCCAGATACTTTATAAAGGATGTGAGGCAACCCGCCTCTACCACCCCCACCCCTGCCACACCCCCCGCCCACCCCAGGCAGCACATTCCGGACTGTCACCACCCTCTGAGTACAAAGGACAACAAAGAACAAAGAATAGTACAGCACAGGAATAGGCCCTTCAGCCCTCCAAGCCTGCAGCGACCATGATGCGTGCCCAAACTAAAACCGTATGCACTTACGGAGTCCGTATCCTTCCATTCCCATCCTATTCACGTATTCATCGAGTTGTCCCTTACATGCTGCTATCGTACCTGCTCCCACCACCTCCCCGGGCAGCGAGTTCCAGACATTCACCACCCTCTGTGCAAAAAACTTGCCTCGCACATCTCCTCTAAACATTTCCCCATGCACCTTAAACCTATGTCCCCGAGTACTTGACTTTTCTACCCTAGGAAAGAACATCTGACTATCCACTCTGTCCATGTCACTCATAATCTTGTAAACCTCTATCAGGTCACCCCTCAACCTCTGTCGTTCCAGTGAGAACAAACCAAGTTTATCCAACCTCTCCTCATAGTTAATGCCCTCCAAACCAGGCAACATCCTGGCAAACCTCTTCTGTACCCTCTCCAAAGCATCCACATTCTTCTGGTAGTGTGGCGACCAGAATTGAACACTATATTCCAAATGAGGCTGAACTAAGGTTTTGTACAGCTGCAGCATGACCTGACAATTTTTATACTCAATGCCCCGACCGATGAAGGCAAGCATGCCGTGTGTCTTCTTGACTACCTTATTCATCTGCATTGCCACTTTCAGTGATTGGTGGACATGTACACCCAGATCTCTCTGCCTGTCAATACTCCTAAGGGTTCTACCATTTACTGCATAATTCCTACATGTATTGGTCCTTCCAAAATGCATTACCTCACACTTAGCCAGATTAAACTCCGTCTGCCATTTCTCCGCCCAAGTCTCCAACCGGTCTATATCTTGCTGTATTCCCTGACAAACTTCTTCAGGTTTTCCTCACATCCCCTCTCAACCTCCTGCCCCTCACCTTGAACTTGCGTCTCCTCATGACTGACCCTTCAACGAAGGGGAACAGCTGCTCTTTATCCACACTGTCCATGTCTCTCATAATCTTGTACACCTCAATCAGGTCACCCCTCAGTCTTCTCTGCTCCAATGAAAACAACCCAAGCCTCTTCAACTTCTCTTCATAACTGAAATATTCCATCCCAGGCAGCATCCTAGTGAATCTCCTCTGCACACCCTCCAAAGCAATCACATCCTTGCTATAATGTAGCGACCAGAACTGCACACAGTACTCTAGCTGTAGCCTCACTAAAGTTCTATACAACTCCAACATAACCTCCCTGATTTGTAATCTGTGTCTCAATTGATAAGAGTTGATAAGCCACAAGAGTCTGTCCTTGTGGCTCAGAAGGGAAGGGGGGAGAGGAGTAGAGGATTAGTCATTGGGGACTCCATAGTTAAAGGGACGGATAGGAGATTCTGCGGGAACGAGAGAGACTCGCGGTTGGTGTGTTGCCTCCCAGGAGCCAGAGTCCGCGGTGTCTCGAATCGTGTTTTCGAAATCCTTAAGGGGGAGGGGGACCAGCCCCAAGTTGTGGTTCACATAGGCACTCAAGACATAGGTAGGAAAAGAGATGGGGATGTAAGGCAAAAATTCAGGGAGTTAGGGTGGAATCTTAGGGCTAGAACAAACAGAGTTGTTATCTCTGGTTTGTTACCCGTGCCACGTGATAGTGAGGAGAGGAATAGGGAGAGAGAGCAGTTGAACACGTGGCTACAGGGATGGTGCAGGAGGGAGGGTTTCAGATACCTGGACAATTGGGGCTCTTTCTGGGGTAATTGGGACCTCTACAAACAGGATGGTCTGCACCTGAACCAGAGGGGTACCAATATCTTGCGGGGGAAATTTGCGAATGCTCTTCGGGAGGGTTTAAACTAATTCAGCAGGTGGGTGGGTACCTGAATTGTAGCTCCAATGCACAGGAGGTTGAGAGTAGTGAGGCCATGGATGAGGTTTCAGGGTCGCAGGAGTGTACTGGCAGGCAGGAAGGTGGTTTGAAGTGTGTATACTTCAACGCCAGGAGCATCCGGAATAAGGTGGGTGAACTTGCAGCATGGGTTGGTACCTGGGATTTCGATGTTGTGGCCATCTCGGAGACATGGATAGAGCAGAGACAGGAATGGTTGTTGCAGGTTCCAGGGTTTAGATGTTTCAGTAAGTGCAGGGAAGGTGGTAAAAGAGGGGGAGGTGTGGCATTGCAGAAAGGACATTTGATGAGGACTCGTCTACTGAGGTAGTTTGGGCTGAGGTTAGAAACAGGAAAGGAGATATTTGTGATATATACAAATGATTTGGAAGAAGGTGTAACTGGTGTAATCAGCAAGTTTGCGGATGACACGAAGATGGCTGGACTTGCGGATAGCGAAGAGCATTGTCAGGCAATACAGCAGGATATAGATAGGCTGGAAAATTGGGCGGAGAGGTGGCAGATGGAGTTTAATCCGGATAAATGCGAAGTGATGCATTTTGGAAGAAATAATGTAGGGAGGAGTTATACAATAAATGGCAGAGGCATCAGGAGTATAGAAACACAGAGGGACCTAGGTGTGCAAGTCCACAAATCCTTGAAGGTGGCAACACAGGTGGAGAAGGTGGTGAAGAAGGCATATGGTATGCTTGCCTTTATAGGACGGGGTATAGAGTATAAAAACTGGAGTCTGACGATGCAGCTGTACAGAACGCTGGTTAGGCCACATTTAGAGTACTGCGTCCAGTTCTGGTCGCCGCACTACCAGAAGGACGTGGAGGCATTGGAGAGAGTGCAGAGAAGGTTTACCAGGATGTTGCCTGGTATGGAGGGTCTTAGCTATGAGGAGAGATTGGGTAAACTGGGGTTGTTCTCCCGGGAAAGACGGAGAATGAGGGGAGATCTAATAGAGGTGTACAAGATTATGAAGGGGATAGATAGGGTGATCGGTGGGAAGCTTTTTCCCAGATCAGAAGTGACGTTCACGAGGGGTCACGGGCTCAAGGTGAGAGGGGCGAAGTATAACTCAGATATTAGAGGGATGTATTTTACACAGAGGGTGGTGGGGGCCTGGAATGCGCTGCCAAGTAGGGTGGTGGAGGCAGGCACGCTGACATCGTTTAAGACTTCCCTGGATAGTCACAGGAGCAGCCTGGGAATGGAGGGATACAAACGATTGGTCTAGCTGGACCAAGGAGCGGCACAGGCTTGGAGGGCCGAAGGGCCTGTTTCCTGTGCTCTACTGTTCTTTGTTCTTTGTTCTTTGAGAAGTCACCCTGTTGGGAGTTTTTTATAGACCTCCAAAAAGTTCCAGAGATGTAGAGGAAAAGATTGCAAAGATGATTCTGGATAGGAGCGAAAGTAACAGGGTAGTTGTACTGGGGGACTTTAACTTTACAAATATTGACTGGAAAAGCAATAGTTCGAGTACTTTAGAGGGGTCCGTTTTTGTCCAATGTGTGCAGGAAGGCTTCCTGACGCAGTATGTAGATAGACCAACAAGAGGCGAGGCCACATTGGATTTGGTACTGGGTAATGAACCAGGCCAGGTGTTAGATTTGGAGGTAGGTGAGCACTTTGGTGACAGTGACCACAATTTGATTATGTTTACCTTAGCTATGGAAGAGGATAGGTATATACCAAAGGGCAAGAGTTATAGCTGGGGGAAAGGAAATTATGATGCGATTAGGCGAGATTTAGCTGGCATAGGTTGGGGAAGGAAACTGCAGGGGATAGGCACAATTGAAATGTGGAACTTATTCAAGGAACAGCTACTACGTGTCCTTGATAAATATGTACCTGTCAGGCCGGGAGGAAGCAGATTTGTGAGGGAACCGTGGTTTACTAAGGAGGTTGAATCTCTTGTGAAGAGGAAGAAGGAGACTAATGTAAAGATGAGGCGTGAAGGCTCAGTTAGGGCGCTTGAGAGTTACAAGTTAGCCCGGAAGGACCTAAAGGAAGAGTTAAGAAGAGCCAGGTGGGGACATGAGAAATCTTTGGCAGGTAGGATCAAGGAAAACCCTAAAGCTTTCTATAGGTATGTCAGGAGTAAAAGAATGACTAGGGTAAGATTAGGGCCAGTCAAGGACAGGAGTGGGAAGTTGTGCGTGGAGTCTGAAGAGATAGGAGAGGCGCTAAATGAATATTTTTCGCCGGTATTCACACTGGAGAGGGACAGTGTTGTCGAGGGGAGTACTGAGATGCATGCTGTTGGACTGGATGGGATTGAGGTTCATAAGGAGGAGGTGTTAGCAATTCTGGAAAGGCTAAAAATAGATAAGTCCCCTGGGCCGGATGGGATTTATCCTAGGATTCTCTGGGAGGCTAGAGAGGAGATTGCAGAGCCTTTGGCTTTGATCTTTGGGTCGGTATTGTCTACAGGAACAGTGCCAGAAGACTGGAGGATAGCAAATGTTGTCCCCTTGTTCAAGAAGGGGAGTAGGGACAACCCTGGTAATTATAGACCGGTGAGCCTTACTTATGTTGTGGGCAAAATATTGGAAAGGATTATAAGCGATAGGATTTATAATCACCTAGAAAGGAATAATTTGATTAGGGATAGTCAGCACGGTTTTGTGAAGGGTAGGTCGTGCCTCACAAACCTTATTGAGTTCTTTGAGAAGGTGACCAAAGAGGTGGATGAGGGTAAAGCGGTTGATGTGGTGTATATGGATTTCAGCAAAGCGTTTGATAAGGTTCCCCATGGTAAGCTTTTGCAGAAATTACGGACACATGGGATTGAGGGTGATTTAGTGGTTTGGATCAGGAATTGGCTAGCTGTAAGAAAACAGAGGGTGGTGGTTGATGGGAAATATTCATCCTGGAGTTCAGTTACTAGTGGTGTACTGCAAGGATCTGTTTTGGGGCCACTGCTGTTTGTCATCTTTATAAATGACCTGGATGAGGGCGTGGAAGGATGGATTAGTAAATTTGCGGATGACACTAAAGTCGGTGGAGTTGTAGACAGTGTGGAGGGAAGTGGCAGGTTACAGAGGGACATAGATAAGCTGCAGAGCTGGGCTGAGAGGTGGCAAATGGAGTTTAATGCGGAAAAGTGTGAGGTGATTCACTTTGGAAGGAGTACCAGGAATACAGAGTACTGGGCTAATGGTAAGATACTTGGGAGTGTGGATGAACAGAGGGATCTGGGTGTCCATGTGCATAGATCCCTGAAAGTTGGCACCCAGGTTGATAGGGTTGTTAAGAAGGCGTACGGTGTGTTAGCTTTTATTGGTAGAGGGATTGAGTTTCGGAGCCAGGAGGTCATGATGCAACTGTACAAAACTCTGGTGCGGCCGCACTTGGAGTATTGCGTACAGTTCTGGTCGCCGCATTATAGGAAAGATGTGGAAGCATTGGAAAGGGTGCAGAGGAGATTTACCAGGATGTTGCCTGGTATGGTGGGAAAATTGTATGAGGAAAGGCTGAGGGGCTTGAGGTTGTTTTCGTTAGAGAGAAGAAGGTTAAGAGGTGACTTAATAGAGGCATACAAGATGATCAGAGGATTAGATAGGGTGGATAGTGAGAGCCTTTTTCCTTGGATGGTGATGGCTAGCACGAGGGGACATAGCTTTAAATTGAGGGGTGAGAGATATCGGGCAGATGTTAGAGGTAGGTTCTTTACTCAGAGAGTAGTAAGGGCGTGGAATGCCCTGCCTGCAGCAGTAGTGGACTCGTCAACATTAAGAGCATTCAAATGGTTATTGGATAAACATATGGATGATATTGGAATAGTGTAGATTAGAGGGGCTTTAGATTGGTTTCACTGGTCGGTGCAACATCGAGGGCCGAAGGGCCTGTACTGCGCTGTAATGTTCTATGTTCTATGATAAAGGTAAGTGTCCCATATGCCTTTTTCACCACCCTACTAACACATTCTATCCAACTTCAGAGAGCTATGGATAAACACACCAAGGTCCCTTTGTCCCTCAGAACTTCCCAGTGTCTTGCCATTCATTGAATACTTTCTTGTCAAATTACTCCTTCCAAAGTGTATCACCTCACACTTTTCATGGTTAAATTCCATCTGCCACTTATCTGCCCATTTGACCATTCCGTCTCTATCTTCTTTTCGCCCAAGACACTCCGCCTCACTGTTAACCGCCTGGCCAATCTTTGTGTCATCCGCAAACTTACTAATCCTACCCCCCACGTAGTCATCAATGTCACTTATATAAATGACGAATGATAGGGGACCCAACACAGATCCCTGTGGTACATCACTGGACACTGGCTTCCTGTCACTAAAGCAGCCTTCTGTCATCATCTCTGGCTCCTACAACTGAGCCAATTTTGAATCCACTTCATCAAATTACCCTGCATCCCTCTGCCGAAGCCAGGCTGACTATCTCTGAACAAGCTTTGCCTCTCCAATTGGGGATAGATGCTCTCTTTCAGAATTTGACCTTGCGAAGGTGGTAGTGAGCCACCTTCAGCATGTGGTGGGCCTTCCCTAACCGAGGCGATGCCGGACTCAATGCTGCCGCTCTGCAGCTGGTGTCGAAGACCCCGTCGCCTCTGCAAGATTCCATGCTTGGAGCTGGAGTCAAACTGCTCAGATGCCATTTCACACTGGGATCCTTACAGCTGCCAGAATAAGATAATGATCTCAGCAGCATGGACTGGATTTGATCCAAAGAGAGTGAGTGTTCAAACTGACTCTACTTGTCCAGTCTCACGATTCACATCGTGTGATTATCAGTTACTCAGTCACTGACTTTAGAATTTGGATTAAATTGCAGTTTGCTCTAGAAAGTTCGACTGGCAGAGAAAACAGCACCTGCATTCTGAGGCCAAGTCCAAATGTTTCAAAACTCTTGAGCCCTAGTTCTGACTCTCTGCCAAGACGGGTATAGAACCAATCCTCATTGGGACCTCATCCCCTCAGCTATTCACTCTGAAGTCTTGGGACTTGTACACTCAGCTGGAACTTTCTATTAAGACCTTTTACAATCATATTGGGATATCAGTAAAATACAGGAGGGACACAACTTTGGCTGAAAATGTCTCTATGTGGCGTGCTGTCAGTGCAAGCACTGGGCTGAAGCTTTGCCTCTGGTACATAATGCTGGCTCTGCACAGTATTCTGGATGACAGAATAGACAGGAAAATAAGTCGGTGGAATGGCCATTTGCTACATTTATTATTGGTGTTGGCTAGCTGAGTGCATTGAGGATTGCTTGTTGGCATTCCAGAACATTCTCCGAACAGGAAGAGCAGAGCATCGTGACCATCACTGACAATCTGGAATAAATGCAGCGTAAACTGCAATCGTAAAGAAACAGAGCTGTTGTTCATTTGATGATGATGCAAGCATGCAAACCACAAAGTGTTGCCTGTTAATATGAAACCTTTTCCTGGCGGTCCATGCCACCAGTATTACAGTACTTTCATTGGGAATCATGCATAGATGCTCTCCTCTTGGGCACATTTGCAAGCTGCACACTTCAACTGACATCCTTGTCATGCTGGCTTGTTCAGGTCCTGCTGCATTTGCACACTGCTGCAACGTCTACAGAGTTGCAAATGGTGCTGAACATTTCACAATTATCGGCGAACATCCCAACTTCTGCGCTTATGATGGAAGGAAGGTCATTGATGAAGCAGCTGAAAATGGTTGAGTCTAGGACACTATCCTGAGGAACTCTTGCAGTGATGTCCTGCAACTAAGATGATTGATCTCCAACCACCACAATCATCTTCCTATGTGCCAGGTATGACTCCAACCAGTGGAGTGTTTTCCCCTGATACCCATGATTCCAGTTTTTCTAGGGCTTCTTGATGCCACACTCGGTAAATGGTCGAGCCCTTAAAAATATTAGCATACAGAGGGATCTAGGTGTGCAGATCCACAGTTCCCTGAAGGTGGCAACTCAGGTGGCCAAGGTGATCAAGAAGGTGTATGGCATGCTGCCCTTCATCGGTCGGGGTGTTGAGTATAGGAATTGGAAAATCATGTTGCAGCTGTATAAGACTTAGGTTAGGCTGCATTTGGAGTATTGTGTACAATTCTGGTCACCACACTACCAGAAGGATGTTGATGCATTGGAAAGGGTGCAGAAGAGATTTACCAGGATGTTGCCTGGTTTGGAGGATATGGACTATGAAGAAAGGTTGAACAAACTTGGATTGTTTTCACTGGAGCGTCAGAGGATGAGGGGGGACCTGATAGAGGTTTACAAGGTTATGACAGGCTTGGATAGAGTGCACAGTCAGAGTCTTTTTCCCAGGGTCGAAGGGTCAATTACTCAGGGGCATAGGTTGAAAGTGAGAGGGGGGAAAGTTTAAAAGAGATGTAAGGGGAGGTTTTTCACACAGAGGGTGGTGAATGCCTGGAACGCACTGTCGGAGGAGGTGGTGGAAGCAGATTCTATAACAACATTCAAGAGGCATCTGGATAGATACATAAATAGGCAGGAATAGAGGGTCATGGGCCACATAGAGGCAAGAAAATATTAGATTAGAGACGCATCTGTGTCGGCACAGACTTGGTGGGCCAAAAGGCCTGTTCCTGTGCTTGTATTGTTATTTGTTCTTTTGAATTTCTTGATTAGTACAAACCATTTCTCAAATGCTTTTTTGTTCAGGGAACAGTAGGTAAACACATTCTTGAAATACTTCTCAGTTTGTGTTAATAAGCTGCAGAATATCATTTTGTAAAGGGATCTGGTAACTGGAGACATACAAATGATTCTCAGTTTTTCCAGCATCAGTTTATTAAGACAGTAATTGTACAGTCTGCATCAATCTAGCACAGAAATCACTAAAAACAGCAGTTTTGCAAGAATATAAATATGGCTCCAATTTGTGTCAGTCGGAAAATTAAAGTCTGACCTTTTTCAATCAAGATGTTTATCTTCCTGCACTCACTCTGATTCACTGATGTAAAATTACCACAGAAATCAAAAGGCAGAATCATTGACTGTCAATAAATGAATTTTACAATTTTACAAGTTACTTGTTACTTTTCATATTAAGTTTGTTGTGTTTTATTATTGAAATAATTTAACTTGCAACATTGTGGCCATTAACTCAAGCTTTCAACATGTACATTTTCATTTGTTGATGAACTGATTGGTCAAATATCTGGTAAATACGAATCAAATTGCTAGCCTAAAATGTTCATCCCATTGGTCTCACACGAGAGCTGGGATGCTTTCTTGCCAACGTGAGGAGAATGCAGTTGGAGATATTCGAAGAGAAACCTGTTAACAAGCCACCCGTAACCTGCAGACAAATCATGATGATAATCTGTGCGCAATGCTGAGTGCAGCTAATCTTCAATGATTTAGTCTTGGTCACAAACTCAGCAAATTTCCTTCCCTCAATGGTGAGCACTGTCTCCTCCATGGGAGTTAAAGCAGCTGCCTCCTGCTGCTTGTGCACCTTTTCCTGCAAGATGGAAGTTTCTGAGTGTGATGCAGTCTGTTTGGCTGATGTATCTGCCATGGTTGAAAATCAGGCATTGGGTAAGCTATGAGATGAGGATGTGAGGCTTGCCGCAGTGTGGCGTATACAAGGGTGAGCTAAAACTCTGAATGCTGAATGAGATGTGATTAATAAAGAACAAAGAACAGCACAGGAAGAGGCCCTTCGGCCCTCCAAACCTGTGCCAATCTTGATGCCCAAACTAAACTAAAAAAAACACTTCTGCCCTTACTCAATCCGTATCCCTCTATTCCCTCCCTATTCTTGTGCCCATCCAGATGCCTCTTAAATGTTGGTAATGTGCCTGCTTTCACCACCTCCTCTGGCAGTGCATTCCAGGCCCCCACCACACTCTGCATGAAAAACCTCCCCCACACATCTCCCTTAAACTTTCCCCCTCTCATCTTGAACCTGCGCGCCCTTGTAATTTACACTTCCACACTGGGAAAAAGCATCTGACTATCCACCCTGTCTATGGCTCTCAATTTTGTAGACCTCTATCAGGTCTCCCCTCAGCCTCTGTCTTTCCAGTGAAAACTGTCCTAGTTTATTCAACCTCTCCTAATAGTCAACACCCTCAAGATCAGGCAACATCCTGGTGAACCTTCTTTGCACTCTCTCCAAAGCTTCCATGTCCTTCTGGTAGTGTGGTGACCAGAACTGCACGCAATACTCCAAATGCGGCCTAGCCAAGGTTTTATATAGCTGCAACATGATTTCCCAACTCCTGTACTCAATGCCCCAGCCAATGAAGGCATGCATGCAGTAAAGTTTATTTGTTAGTCACAAGTAAGGCTTACATTAACACTGCAATGAAGTTACTATGAAATTCCCCTAGTCGTCACACTCCGGCGCCTGTTCAGGTCAATGCACCTAACCAGCACGTCTTTCAGAATGTGGGAGGAAACCAGAGCACCCACAGGAAACCCATGTAGTGACAAAAACGGTTGATGAAGGAAGGGCCGTGGATGTCGTCTATATGGATTTCAGTGAGGCATTTGACAAAGTCCCACATGGCAGGTTGGTTAAGAAGGTTAAGGCTCATGGGATACAAGGAGAAGTGGCTAGATGGGTGGAGAACTGGCTTGGCCATAGGAGACAGAGGGTAGTGGTCGAAGGGTCTTTTTCCGGCTGGAGGTCTGTGACCAGTGGTGTTCCACAGGGCTCTGTACTGGGACCTCTGCTATTTGTGATATATATAAATGATTTGGAAGAAGGTGTAACTGGTGTAATCAGCAAGTTTGCGGATGACACGAAGATGGCTGGAATTGCGGATAGCGAAGAGCATTGTCGGGCAATACAGCAGGATATAGATAGGCTGGAAAATTGGGCGGAGAGGTGGCAGATGGAGTTTAATCCGGATAAATGCGAAGTGATGCATTTTGGAAGAAATAATGTAGGGAGGAGTTATACAATAAATGGCAGAGTCATCATGAGTATAGAAACACAGAGGGACCTAGGTGTGCAAGTCCACAAATCCTTGAAGGTGGCAACACAGGTGGAGAAGGTGGTGAAGAAGGCATATGGTATGCTTGCCTTTATAGGACGGGGTATAGAGTATAAAAGCTGGAGTCTGATGATGCAGCTGTATAGAACGCTGGTTCGGCCACATTTGGAGTACTGCGTCCAGTTCTGGTCGCCGCACTACCAGAAGGACGTGGAGGCGTTAGAGAGAGTGCAGAGAAGGTTTACCAGGATGTTGCCTGGTATGGAGGGTCTTAGGTATGAGGAGAGATTGGGTAGACTGGGGTTGTTCTCCTTGGAAAGATGGAGAATGAGGAAAGATCTAATAGAGGTGTACAAGATTATGAAGGGTATAGATAGGGTGAACAGTGGGAACTTTTTCCCAGGTCGGAGGTGACGATCACGAGGGGTCACGGGCTCAAGCTGAGAGGGGCGAAGTATAACTCAGACATCAGAGGGACGTTTTTTACACAGAGGGTGGTGGGGGCCTGGAATGCGCTGCCAAGTAGGGTGGTGGAGGCAGGCACGCTGACATCGTTTAAGACTTACCTGGATAGTCACATGAGCAGCCTGGGAATGGAGGGATACAAACGATTGGTCTAGTTGGACCAAGGAGCGGCTCAGGCTTGGAGGGCCGAAGGGCCTGTTTCCTGTGCTGTACTGTTCTTTGTTTTTTGTTCTTAGACACGGGAAGAATGTGCAAACTCCACAGAGACAGTGACCCAAGTTGGGAATCGAACCTGGGTCCCAGGCACTGTGAGGCAGCAGTGCTAACCACTGTGCCACCATGCCGCCACATGCCATATGCCTTCTTAATCACCTTGGCCACCCGCGTTGCCACTTTTAGGGAACTGTGGACCTGCACGCCCAGATCCCTCTGTATGTTAATGTTTCTAAGGGTTCTGCCATTTACAGTGTAATTCATACCTAAGTTTGATCCTCCAAAATGCATCACCTCACATTTGCCCAGATTAAAATCCATCTGCCATTTCTGTGCTCAAGTCTCCAATCTGTCGATATCCTGTTGTATCCTCTGACAATCCCTGGAACCATCAGCACATCCTCCAATCTTCGTGTCATCCGCAAATTTACTAATCAGACTCCTCACATTTTCCTCCAGATCATTTATATATACTACAAACAACAGAGGTCCCAGCACTGATCCCAGCGGAACACCACTAGCTATAGATCTCCATTCTGAAAAACACCCTTCCACCGCTACTCTCTATCCTCTATAACCAAATAAGAAGTTTAACAACACTAGGTTAAAGTCCAACAGGTTTATTTGGTAGCAAATGCCACTAGCTTTCGGAGCGTGCTGCTCCTTCATCAGGTGGTGTGGGAGATGTGCTCACAAACAGGGGATACAGAGACACAAACTCAATTTACAGAATAATGATTGGATGCTAATCAAGCTAATCAATGCTAATACAGCTAATCAAGTCTTAAAGATACAGACAATGTGAATGGAGGGAGCATTAAGCACAGTTTACAGAGATGTGTATTGTCTCCAGACAGGACAGCTAGTGAGATTTTGCAAGTCCAGGCAAGTTGTGGGGGTTACAGATAGTGTGACATGAACCCAAGATCCCGGTTGAGGCCATCCTCATGTGTGTGGAACTTGGCTATGAGTTTCTGCTCAGCGACCCTGCAGTGTTGTGTGTCATGAAGGCCGCCTTGGAGAACGCTTACCCGAAGATCAGAGGCTGAATGCCCGTGACCGCTGGAGTGCTCCCCAACAGGAAGAGAACAGCCTTGCCAAGTGATTGTCGAGCGGTGTCCATTCATCCGTTGTCGTAGCATCTGCATGGTTTCCCCAATGTACCATGCCTCGGGACATAGATGATGGCATCACGTGAGAACACCATCCACCAGGTACACGGTACATACACTTGCAACTCGGCCAACGTTGTCGACCTGATACGCTGCAGGAAAGTATGTCCCGAGGCATGATACATTGGGGAAACTGTGCAGACGCTACGACAACGGATGAATGACCACCGCTCGACAATCACCAGGCAAGACTGTTCTCTTCCTGTTGGGGAGCACTTCAGCGGTCATGGGCATTCAGCCTCTGATCTTCGGGTAAGCGTTCTCCAAGGCGGCCTTCACGACACACGACACCGCAGGGTCGCTGAGCAGAAACTGATAGCCAAGTTCCGCACACATGAGATCGGCCTCAACTGGGATCTTGGGTTCATGTCACACAATCTGTAACCCCCACTACTTGCCTGGGCTTGCAAAATCTCATCAGCTGTCCTGTCTGGAGACAATACACATCTCTTTAACCTGTGTTTAATGCTCCCTCCCCTCACATTGTCTGGACCTTTAAGACTTGATTAGCTGTATTAGCATTGATTAGCTTGATTAGCATCCAATCATTATTCTGTAAATTGAGTTTGTGTCTCTGTATCCCCTGTTTGTGAGCACATCTCCCACACCACCTGATGAAGGAGCAGCACGCTCCGAAAGCTAGTGGCATTTGCTACCAAATAAACCTGTTGGACTTTAACCTGGTGTTGTTAGACTTCTTACTGTGTTTACCCCAGTCCAACGCCGGCATCTCCACATCACTTCTATAACCAAGCCAGCTCTGTATCCATCTAGCCAGTCCACCTTGAATCCCATGTGATTTTGGTTTCTGTACCAGTCTGCCACGTGGGACCTTGTCAAACTCCCTACTAAAACCCATATAAATACATCCACAGCCTTTCCGTCATCAATTATCTTTGTCACCTCTTCAAAAAACTCAGTCAAGTTGGTGAGACATGACCTTCCCCTGTCACTAACTAGCCCATTTTCTTCCAGATGTGCACATATCCTGTCCCTCAGTACCTTCCCTAAAAGCTTTCCCACCACTGACATCAGGAGATTGTTGGTGGCTGAGTGATGCATTGAGAAGTGTATGAGGCTGCTGGCAGGATATGTCATTTGAAAATGAAACTTTTGACTTTGACCGTGCCTGTAAGATCCTTAAATTTCTTCCTGCATTGCATTAATGCTCTTCAAGCTGATGTTGACTCTCTGTCACTGACTTTTTGAGCATTTTTATCTGGAGGACATCCTCTCCACTTCACCAAGGGTATAGGACATTTCTCTTCTCTTTCACCAAGACTTCCAGTGCCGCTTCCAGAAGCCCTTTATGGCTGTTCCTCCCCACAGTCAGCCATTGCTAGTTGCTGCACAATGTTCCCAATGATCTCAGAATCTCCAGCAATCACCATGTACCTTTTCTTTAAGAGGTTCAGGCTTATGTTAAGGAGTGCTGCAAAGTGACCATATTGGACCCCTTGCTGATGTGAGCATACAATGAGCAGCAGGAGGAACATTGGCCAATAGGCAGCATGAAGCTGGGGGACGGGCTGTATTCCACTGAAGTAACACAGTTTAATCGTGCATTGTGATTCCAGCACGCTTTCTTCGAGCTCACTAATCTTCGTGCTCATTTTGATTCAGCATGCTGGACAGTAATGAATGTTCTCATCGTTTTACTTAGTGCGACGGATAGAAATACCTCATTGGTCTCCAAGGAATCAAACATTAGCTAATTTTCCTTTTTAAAGCTGATGTAACCATTGTTCTCATGAATTCTCACTCTGAGAGGATATTGGGTTTGTGTTGATCCATTCCTAAAAAGTAAGAGAGGGCTGAATGTCCACAGGGATGAGGTTGTTCAGGCAGATGAGAATCGATAAGAGAATTCACACACCCACATGATGCCATTAAAGAGGTGCTTGTTCACACTCCAACCACATCACCGATCAATATCCATTAATTGAGACGTGATTTTGTTTTAATGGGTTGGACCTTAATTCTTGTACCTGCATGTTAGATTTTGTTGTTACCACAAATTTCCTTTCTCAAGCCTCAAAGCAGTTGTTAAATCCTCAATCCAGTAATTGTCTCAATCATTAAGAACTGTTTGAACACTGTGGAGTAACAGGATTGATTCACTGGTAGTCCATTTTGCCAACTTGTTGACATCCTTCCATCTGCAAGAGATGCCGGAAATGCAGCCTCAGAAATTTGGTGAGCTCAGATGAGATCATTTGCTACAGTAAAGGATGGCACAGTGGTTAGCACTGCTGCCTCACAGCATCAGGGACTGGGTTCGATTCCAGCCTCAGGTGACAGTGTGGTGTTTGTATGTTCTCCACATTTCTGCGTGGGTTTCCTCCAGGTGCTCTGATTTCCTCCCACAATCCAAAGATGTGTGGGTTAGGTTGATTGGCCATGCTAAATTGCCCCTTAGTGTCAAGGGGATTAGCAGGGGTTATGGAGATAGGCACTGGGTGGGATTATTGTTGGTGCAGGCTTGATGGGCCAAATGGCCTCCTTCTGCACTGTAGATATTCTACCATTCCATACAGTTCTTTCAATAGCTGAACAAGACAATTCAGGACTGGACAAGTCTGTCACAAGTCTCAAACAGCAAGTTGTCCTTTGTTGGTTGCATGGAATGATCTCTGCTGATGCCTTGTTACAGGACTGGTGTCTGCATTGGAGCTTCTGAAACCAGCTGTTGTCGTGGTGACAAACTCCTGCCCACAGCTGGTGTTGCCATTTGCATCGACCATCAGCGAGAGTTTCCCATTTGTCCTCAATGACGGTGCTGAGGGCTCTTGTGTTCCTTTTTGCTGCACCCTCCAATCAGAGTCTTGGACTGGTCTCTTGGTGCAGGCTACCTTCCTGCATCGTGCATTCTTGGGGAATGTACACATCCTGTACACATGCCCAGCCGTTCAATACGATCATTGGGTCGGGAGAATTCTCCTCATCTTCATCTGAGGTGGCATTCTCCCTTCTTTTGAAACTGTGCCCTCTGGTTCTAGACTTCCCAGCCAGGGAAAAGACCTGACCTGCATCTACCCTGTCTGTTCCTTTAAGTATTTTGTCGGTTTCAATGAGATTACCTCTCACTTTTTGAAACTCTGGAGATTACAGGTACTGTTGGTCCGATCTCTCATCATGGGACAGTCTCACCATCTCAGTAACAAGTCTGTGAATCTTTGTTGCATTCTCTCTTTGGTAATCACAGAACCCCAAAATGCAGAAGAGACAGTTCAGCCCATCAAGTCTGTAAACATAGAAACATATAAGATAGGAGCAGCAGAAGGCCATTTGACTCTTCGAGCCTGCTCCGCCATTCATTACGATCATGGCTGATCATCCAACTCAATAGCCTAATCCTGCTTTTTCCCCATAACCTTTGATCCCGTTCGCCCCAAGTGCTACATTCAGCCACCTCTTGAATGCACTCAATGTTTTGGCATCAACTACTTCCTGTGGTAATGAATTCCACAGGCTCACCACTCTTTGGGTGAAGAAATGTCTCCTCACCTCCGTCCTAAATGGTCTACCCTGAATCCTCAGACTGTGACCTCTGGTTCTGGACACCCCCACCATTGGGAATATCCTCCCTGCATCTACTCTGTCTAGTCCTGTTAGAATTTTATAAGTCTCTATGAGGTCCCCCCTCATTCGTCTGAACTCCAGCGAAAACAATCCTAACCTAGTCAATCTCTCCTCATACATCATACATCCGCTGGACTTGCGGATAGCGAAGAGCATTGTCGGGCAATACAGCAGGATATAGATATTGGGCGGAGAGGTGGCAGATGGAGTTTAATCTGCCAGAGTTTTGGACTGGGAGGAGTTATACAATAAATGGCAGAGTCATCAGGAGTATAGAAACACAGAGGGACCTAGGTGTGCAAGTCCACAAATCCTTGAAGGTGGCAACACAGGTGGAGAAGGTGGTGAAGAAGGCATATGGTATGCTTGCCTTTATAGGACGGGGTATAGAGTATAAAAACTGGAGTCTGATGATGCAGCTGTACAGAACGCTGGTTCGGCCACATTTGGAGTACTGCGTCCAGTTCTGGTCGCCGCACTACCAGAAGGACGTGGAGGCATTGGAGAGAGTGCAGAGAAGGTTTACCAGGATGTTGCCTGGTATGGAGGGTCTTAGCTGTGAGGAGAGATTGGGTAGACTGGGGTTGTTCTAGAGGTATACAAGATTATGAAGGGTATAGATAGGATGAACAGTGGGAAGCTTTTTCCCAGGTCGGAGGTGACGATCACGAGGGGTCACGGGCTCAAGCTGAGAGGGGCGAAGTATAACTCAGACATCAGAGGGACGTTTTTTACACAGAGGGTGGTGGGGGCCTGGAATGCGCTGCCAAGTAGGGTGGTGGAGGCAGGCACGCTGACATCGTTTAAGACTTACCTGGATAGTCACATGAGCAGCCTGGGAATGGAGGGATACAAACGATTGGTCTAGTTGGACCAAGGAGCGGCACAGACTTGGAAGGCCGAAGGGCCTGTTTCCTGTGCTGTACTGTTCTTTGTTCTTTGTTCTTTGATCAGTCCCGCCATCCCCGGAATCAGCCTGGTAAACCTTCGCTGCACTCCCTCGAGAGCAAGAACATCCTTCCTCAGAAAAGGAGACCAAAACGGCACACAATACTCTAGGTGTGGCCTCACCAAGGCCCTGTATAATTGCAACAACACATCCCTGCTCCTGTACTCGAAACCTCTCGCAATGAAGGCCAACATGCTATTTGCCTTCTTTACCGCCTGCTGAACCTGCATGTTTCCCTTCAGTGACTGGTGCACAAGGACACCCACATCCCGCTGCGCACTCCCCCTCCCAATTTACTGCCAACCCTCTGACTGAATATTTTACCCAAGCCCCTTCTCCACCCTGTCTCTGTGACCCCACACATTTACCATGGCCAATCCACCTAACCTACACATCGTTGGAGTGTGGGAGGAAACCGGAATACCCAGAGGAAACCCACACAAACACAGGGGGAACGTGCAAATTCCACACAGTCACCCAAGGTCAGAATTGAATCCGGGTTCCTGGCGCTGTGAGGCAGCAGTGCTAACCACCTTAATATCCTTAACGTAAGTGGACCAAAGCTGTGCACACACACTATAAGAAGTTTAACAACACCAGGTTAAAGTCCAACAGGTTTATTTGGTAGCAAAAGCCACACAAGCTTTCGAAGCTCTAAGCCCCTTCTTCAGGTGAGTGGGAATTCTGTTCACAAACAGAGCTTATAAAGACACAGACTCAATTTACATGAATAATGGTTGGAATGCGAATACTTACAACTAATCAAGTCTTTAAGAAACAAAACAATGGGAGTGGAGAGAGCATCAAGACAGGCTAAAAAGATGTGTATTGTCTCCAGACAAGACAGCCAGTGAAACTCTGCAGGTCCACGCAACTGTGGGAGTTACAAATAGTGTGACATGAACCCAATATCCCGGTTGAGGCCGTCCTCGTGTGTGCGGAACTTGGCTATCAGTTTCTGCTCAGCGACTCTGCGCTGTCGTGTGTCGTGAAGGCCGCCTTGGAGAACGCTTACCCGAATATCAGAGGCCGAATGCCCGTGACCGCTGAAGTGCTCCCCAACAGGAAGAGAACAGTCTTGCTTGGTGATTGTTGAGCGGTGTTCATTCATCCGTTGTCGCAGCGTCTGCATAGTTTCCCCAATGTACCATGCCTCGGGACATCCTTTCTTGCAGCGTATCAGGTAGACAACGTTGGCCGAGTTGCAAGAGTATGTACCGTGTACCTGGTGGATGGTGTTCTCACGTGAGATGATGGCATCTGTGTCGATGATCCGGCACGTCTTGCAGAGGTTGCTGTGGCAGGGTTGTGTGGTCACTGTTCTCCTGAAGGCTGGGTAGTTTGCTGCGGACAATGGTCTGTTTGAGGTTGTGCGGTTGTTTGAAGGCAAGAAGTGGGGGTGTGGGGATGGCCTTGGCGAGATGTTCGTCTTCATCAATGACATGTTGAAGGCTCCGGAGGAGATGCCGTAGCTTCTCCGCTCCGGGGAAGTACTGGACAACGAAGGGTACTCTGTCCACTGTGTCCCGTGTTTGTCTTCTGAGGAGGTCGGTGCGGTTTTTCGCTGTGGCGCGTTGGAACTGTTGATCAATGAGTCTAGCGCCATATCCTGTTCTTATGAGGACATCTTTCAGCGTCTGGAGGTGTCTGTTACGATCCTCCACATCCGAGCAGATCCTGTGTATACGGAGGGCTTGTCCGTAGGGGATGGCTTCTTTAACGTGTTTAGGGTGGAAGCTGGAGAAGTGGAGCATCGTGAGGTTATCCGTGGGCTTGCGGTACAGTGAGGTGCTGAGGTGACCGTCCTTAATGGAGATGCGCGTGTCCAAGAATGCAACCGATTCCGGAGAGTAGTCTATGGTAAGCCTGATGGTGGGATGGAACTTGTTGATGTCATCATAGAGTTGTTTCAGTGATTGTTCACCATGAGTCCAAAGGAAGAAAATGTCATCGATGTATCTAGTGTATAGCATCGGTTGAAGGTCCCGTGCGGTGAAGAAGTCTTGTTCGAACCTGTGCATGAAGATGTTGGCATATTGAGGTGCAAATTTGGTCCCCATGGCTGTTCCGTGTGTCTGGATGAAGAACTGGTTGTTGAAGGTGAAGATATTGTGGTCCAGGATGAAGCGGATGAGATGTAAAATTGCATCTGGAAACTGGCAGTTGTCGACGCTGAGCACTGAGGCCGTTGCAGCAATGCCATCATCATGGGGGATGCTGGTGTAGTGTGACCAAGCCAGTTCTCCACCCATCTAGCCCTTTATCCCATGAGATCCAACCTTTTGCACCAACGTACCATGAGGGACTTTGTTGGCAGATTATAAATTTATAACCATGGTATTATATTGTTATTTTATTCATAAAGAGCCAGGAACTAACTGCTACGTGGATATCGATCTCGGGGTGCCACATTCACTCCTACACTGTAGCCATGCACTAAGTCAGACCACATGAGGAGCTGGAAAAAATACACTTGATGAAGCTCCAACATTTGAAGTCAGAATTGTGACTATTTCTAACTAATGGGAATCATAAACCTAACATTTGTAATGATAGAAGGCTACAACACAGGAGACCATTGCATTCAAAGGGCCAGTATAAATTACCTAAAAAAATCTGCCTAGTTCCAGTCTCCAACTTCCCTTACCTACTTTAACTTTTCTTTATTCTTTTCTTTAGGCAACTTCTCCTTTTAACATTATTTCATGGCTATATTCTCTTCCAACATTATTTCTGGTCAGAAATCCCATGTGCTAACAAACTTCAGCATAATAAACTAATCCTCCAGTCTTATAGCCCTGCAGGTTCTCACTTCTTCTGCAATTCAGCTCTCTTTCACATCCCCAATTTTAAACACTATCACCATAAATTATCATTCCTTCAGTGACCTTGACCCCAAGCCCTGGAATTCCCTCCTTAAACCTCTTCACCTATTTGTCATTCTGCCCTCCTTTTAAAATGCTCCTTAAAACCTAACTAGTCTGGAGGTCACGTACAACCGATTCAAGAACAGTTTCTTCCCTGCTGCCATCAGACATTTGAATGGACTTAAGTTATAGATTAATCTGATCTTTCTCTACGCCCTAGCTATGACTGTAACATGACATTCTGCACCCTCTCCTTTCTGTCTCCCCTATGTACTCTATGAATGGTATGCTCTGTCTGTATAGTGCACAAGAAATAATACTTTTCACCGTATCCCAATACACGTGACAGTAAATCAAATCAAATCAAAACTTTTCTGACCAAGCTTTTAGTCATCTCTTCTAATATTTCCTTATGTGGTACTGTCAAATTGTGTTTCACCCTTCTCTGAAACATCTTGGGATGTTTGTCAATGTAAAGATGATACATGAATGCAAATTGTTGCATAAAAATATTCCTTGTTTGTTGAGCTTAAATTGATGCCCGCTTGTTACAAACTCACCAACTTGGGGTTTTTGTGGTTTGTCAAAGCTCTTGATAATTACAAATTCATCTCTTGATCATCTCTGCTGTAGTGAAAATAGCTCGTGCCCTCTAGTCTGGCCTCACCAAGCCTCTCACCCTTACATTGCAATATATTGTGTGTCAAATACTGCACCACACTTTTCCTTATGACCATATGTCAGGGAGAAAAGATCTAACAAGGCAAGAGGAATATATAGCCATGTGTAAGGAGAGCTTTCAGTTTGTTTCATTTCTATAAAGCTATCTTGCCAAAGAATCCTCCACAAATGGTGTCAAAGGATTGTGATGCCTAGAACGTTTTACAGCGTTTGCTTTTGCTCTTGGGTGAATTTTCTGAATGTGCTTCCAAGCGTGTAGATTCATCCAGGAGGAACTTGGACCAGGAAACAGGTTATTTTTGCTACTCTGTTTCTCGGCTCACTGCACGTCAACCACCAGCGACGTTGGAGTAGGTGAGCAATAAATGGGTGGGTTACCAAGTTTGCCAAAATCCTTTAAACATCAAGTACCTCACAGTTAATGAATCAAAAGCACCTCGTCTGTAAAAATGCTTTTTTTAATGACAACATAACATCTTGTTTGTTTATTGGAATTTATGCCTTGGATAACCTTTCTGACTGACAAACATTCTCCCAAAGGTTATTCAAGCCTCCCAATCACCACAGTTCTCAGTGATGGCCTAGTGGTATTATTGTTAGACTATTAATTCAGAAACTCAGCTAATGATCTAAGAGCCTGGGTTTGAATCCCACCATGGCAGGTGGTAGAATTTCAATTCAATTTTAAAAATCTGGAATTAGGAATCTACTGATTACCATGGAACCATTGTTGATTGTGGGAAAAACCCATCTGGTTCACTAATGTTTTTTAGGGAAGGAAGTCTGCCGTTTTCACCTGGTCTGGCCTACATGTGACTCCAGAGCCACAGCAATGTGATCAACTCTGAACTGGCCCAGCAAGCCTCTCAGTTGGTATCAGTAACAGGGTTCATGCTTTGCGGACTGAGGGGTGTTAGATTGTCTCTTTCTTTGGATTTTTATGCTCTGATTCCCTTGATCAATGAGGGAAGGAGAAGTGGACTCAGTGTTTGAGATCAGTGTGACAGACATACAGCAAAACTAAACCAAAATCAAACTTTGTGCAACCTTTTAAAGCACTAAATGTTTAAAAGGAGAAAGCTGCTTGGCACCCCATGCCATAACCAGGTTGGAACTGCATTAATCAGATTTTACATCTTTGACATTACTGGATTACTTTTGGCACGGGTAGAAATTACTATGAATTAAACTTATTTTTTGAACATAAAACGGCTGCATAGATCACCAATTTGAGAGGGATTGGCCTGTTTGCAATCTCAATATTGTTTTGATAAAAGGGCCCCTATGTAAGATTATTACTAATTAACAGAAATAAAGCATCAATTTCCCCACAAGTACTCTTTGTATGTCAGAGCAAGTGGTGCTCCTTAATGTTGGTTATTCCACCATGTTCTGATAACGCCCCCAGCCGGAACTGATTCAGCCCCAGGCTGTTGTACAACCAGAGATTGATCATTTATTTAGACAAACACAGATGAAGATTACAATGAGCAATTTCTGGTGCGCTAAGGAACATCTGTACCAATCAGGAGAGAGGTGGCAGCTGGTGTTGGCATTGATCCCAGCCAGTTCCTAGAAGTGAATATTTTACTGTGTTAACAGCTGTGATTAAATGCCCAGAGGTAAAATTTCTGTGGGATCCTCCTGACTGAACAGTTAGAAAATTGGGTCGTTTTAATAATCTTTCAGGCTTTCTCCACCAAAGCTATGAAAGAAGAAGAAAAGAACCTCCTAGAAATACTAGAATCTTGAGAGCAAATTTAAACCTCTTAAAGTTTATCACAGTCAGTCTAAAGAACATAGAAATGTCAGAAATGCACTATTTTTCCAATGTTTGCTTCAAGGATAATTCAAACTGTACCCTGTAGAAATGTTGCATTGTTCAACGTTTCCTTTCTAATTTAACATGACATGTTCTTAATTAATGAGTAAACTATTTCCACAATGGAATATGATTGAAGGTTTAATGAACTTTGATCCCAATTTAAACTCTGAATGTACCTCCCAGGTTTTACACAGCAGTCCCAGTGGGGATCAGTGTGAATACTTATCCTGCAGATAGCAGCTTCTTAGGCTGACTAATTTGGAGCTTCCAGTTGTGGGAGTGATAAAGCAGCTGCTTTTCTGAATTTTTATGGAATGGTGATGATAACTCGGGCAGGACGATTAATCTGTACATGTTAGACACTCTACCTGATGGAGTAAATGGAAGTGAAATTTGATGTACAAAGGTTCAATCCAATATCACTGTTGATTGTTCAGTATGTCCCACAATGAGGTTCTGAGTCTTGTATGGTCGAACATGAAGTGATTATTGATAACACATAGCTTGGGTTATACCCTGTTGCCGGAATTTTACCGGCATGCCCGCCCCGATTCCGGGGGCTGGTGAGGCTCGGAGAACGGCATTCTCCACTGGCCCCAGGTGGGATTGTATGAACCTCGGGCGGACGTGCCGATAAAATTCCGCCCTATGTATATGTACATAGGTATGAGCTAACTCCATGCTTGTTTCTACACCCGTCTCTGTCCAATAAACAACTCTGTCCAGCCTCAGGTCA
Organism: Mustelus asterias; assembly: GCF_964213995.1. Taxonomy (NCBI): domain Eukaryota; kingdom Metazoa; phylum Chordata; class Chondrichthyes; order Carcharhiniformes; family Triakidae; genus Mustelus; species Mustelus asterias. The sequence continues at coordinate 167,814,750 of NC_135802.1, forward strand.
AGTCTCTTGATATCACACTATGGGTGGGACTGTTTTGTAGAGTCATAGAGTCATAGAGGTTTACAGCATGGAAACAGGCCCTTCGGCCCAACTTGTCCATGCCGCCCTTTTCTTTTTAAACCCCTAAGCTAATCCCAATTGCCCGCATTAGGCCCATATCCCTCTATACCCATCTTACCGATGTAACTATCTAAATGCTTTTTAAAAGACAAAATTGTTTAAAAGACAAAATAACCCTATACTAACCCTTGCTATGCCAGATATCCTTCCGCTATAGTCATTTGTTGCAGCCCCTGTAAAAATTAAATCAGAGAGGAAGGATTCACAGCATAATGAAAAATAAAACTTTATTGGATAGGCACATGGAGCACACCAGGATGATAGGGAGTGGGATAGCTTGATCTTGGTTTCAGATAAAGCTCGGCACAACATCGTGGGCCGAAGGACCTGTTCTGTGCTGTACTGTTCTATGTTCTATGTTCTAAGCTTCTCTACATCAATAAGCTGTCAGTAAGGCTGGAATTAAATCCAAAAGGCAATCCAGCAGATTCCTGCCTAAACAGCAAAGTGTAACATTACCTCTTTGTTAGAATAGAATTGACTCCAGGTCAAATCTTCCTGCAGTTTGTAAAGTTAGCACCGACTGCACCATGTGGGAGTTGCTTGGTTATAAGAGCATAATTTACATATTCTGATGTTGGTGTAACATTGCAGTAAATGTTTAATAAAGAAAAATCCGAAACACTGATTACTGGAGAATTTCCAATTAACTCCACAAACCAGAGTTAAATTAATCAGGTGAAGGTCACCTTTTTCAATTATCTGTCATGTAAATTGTAAAATGGCCATGATACCAATTTGATAGATATGGAAGCAAGTGTATGTGCATTAACAAATTGCTTAGATTTGTTACAGCAAGTGCTGTGAACTAGTTTTGATAATGTTATCCTGAATAGATAGACTGGAAATAATCACATATTCATGGAAGAAGGTCTTAGCAAGCAGACATGATAAACTGCCTGATGGGAATATATTAAAGAGGTTCACAGGATTTGTTACTGGTGTCATGAAAATATCAGAAATCAAAAAAAATTGGAATATATTCTGGGGGGGATATTCTGGTTATACATTTAGAACTGTGGGATTATGTAAAATGATGAAGTCAGGAACAGGGGAGGTGACGGCCAAGTAACGTTATCGGTAGTCTATTAATCCAGATACTTAGCTCATGATCTGGGGATTCGAATTCCGCCACGGTAGATGATGGAATTTGAATTCAATAATAAAAAAAACTGGAATTAAGAATCTACTGGTGACCATGAGACCATTGTTGATTGTCGGAAAAACCCATCTGGTTCACTAATGTCCTTTAGGGAAGGAAAACTGCCGTCCTTACCCGGTCTGGCCAACATGTGACTCCAGAACCACAGCAATGTGGTTGACTCTCAACTGCCCTCTGAACAAGGGCAACTAGAGATGGGCAATAAATGCTGTCCAGCCAGCGATGCCCATGTCCCACGAATGAATAAAGAAAAAGCAGAGTGACTGTGTGACTGGAACCAAGGCACTTGATCTGTTAATGTGCCTAGCAGCGCTGCGAACAGATGTTTACCAAAGACAATTCAGTAACAATGGGGACAGAGCTTGAATAGGTTGTTAAGGATTCAAAGGAAAAGATGCAAGGTGTAAAGGAAAGGTGTCATAGGGAGGTTGATAAAGTGAGTTTATTTTGCTTTTAACTCTAAAAAGTTAAAATAAGAGATGAAGATAATTAAGTCTGGGAGAAGATAGTCCTTAATAAATTAGGTCAGACAAGGGGAAGATCAAAGAAAAAAAACATATTTAAGGAGATAACGAAACCAATGCAAGGATCTGTATTTTAGATCTCAGCTAATAGCGGGAATAACTGTTTGCTTGAATGTGAGATGGTAGTCTGAAAAGCAAACTGCTGGTTTACCTCAGAAGCAATCAAAAGAGACATAAAAGCACTGTGTGGTAACAGTTACTGGATTTTCTTTATAGAACATAAAATCTATGAAGTGTTGTGGAACGGCTCGGTGGCACAGTGGTTAGCACTGCTGCCTCACAGTGCCAGGGACCCGGGTTCAATTCCCAGCTTGGATCACTCTCTGTGCAGAGTCTGCACGTTCTTCCCGCGTCTGCGTGGGTTTCCTCTGGGTGCTCCAGTTTCCTCCCTCAGCCTGAAAGACGTGCTGGTTAGTTGCATTGGCCATGCTAAATTCTCCCTCAGTGTACCCGAACAGGTGCTGGACTGTGGCAACTAGGGGATTTTCACAGTAGCTTTGTGGCAGTGTTACGACAAATAAATAAACCTAAACAGATTTTTAGGAACTGTTTAATGTAACGATGTTGTTTAAAGCTGCTGTCTCAGTTAAGTGTATTTCTAGTTTAATTATGGAAGAAGAAAAACAAAAATAAGGTGTGAGGGGCAAGGTTTAAAGGAGATGTATGAGGCAGATTTTTTACACAGAGGGTGGTGGGTGCCTGGAACTCGCTGCCGGGGGAGGTACTGGAAGCAGATACAATAGTGACTTTTAAGGGGCATCTGGACAAATACATGAATAGGGTGGGAATAGAGGGATATGGTCCCCGGAAGGGTAGGGGGTTGTAGTTCAGTCGGGCAGCATGGTCGGTGCAGGCTTGGAGGGCCAAAGGGCCTGTTCCTGTGCTGTAATTTTCTTTGTACTTTGTTCTAATCGTCATTTACTTTATTAAAATCATCACATAATGTCAGGGACATCATTCTCTGGATTTCTAACCTCTCCTTGTGCGAATTGCAAAATCAGCTGGGGGCAGTTGTTTCAAGTTTCCCTTCTTTAATTTGAACAATTTGGCATTTACCTTCAGCTGTGCCCTTAACATTGGACATTTGAGAAATGCTGGGGGGGTGCAGGAGGTGGGGGGGTGTGGGGGGACATACAGAAGATCTCCATTCGGACATGAAATAGGCCTAACACAAACACACAGGGAGACAAAGATCAGGAGAATGGGATGATACAGAAATGAGATTCATAAGTTTTAAGTGAAAACAATTTTGTAAGTACATGGGTCTATAAATTGATTTCCTTCTACCATGATCTTGGTGCTGGGAACAATCCTATGAGAATTTCTGAATGTGAAATAGGTAATTTTATATTATGAATTAATCCTGTTTTGTTACATATCACAATTTCGAAGAAACTATCCCAAATATTCTCTGAACCCATGCTCTGCACAATTTATCTGATCGATATGAAAATTCAAATCTTCCACTTTAATGATATATACTTCTTGTAAACCCCCTTAATTTCACAGATTCATAGAATCCCTACAGTGCAGAAGGAGGCCATTTGGCCCATCGAGCCTGCACCAACCACAATCCCACCCAGGCCCTTTCCCTCCATATTTACCCTCCAAATCCCCCTGACAGTAGGGTCAATTTAGCATGGCCAATCAACCTAACCAGCACGTCTTTCGGACTGTGGGAGGAAACCGGAGCACCTGGTGAAACCCACGCAGACACGGGGAGAATGTGCAAACTCCACACAGTGACCCAATTGAACCCAGGCCCTTAGCGCTGAGAGGCAGGAGTGCTAATCACTGTGCCACCTTGCCACCCATTTCTTGATTTATACTCTGTCCTCCAGTGTAGCGACTGTAAGGAGTGGGGAGTGGGGGAGGGGTGCTGTAAACCACTCCCACCAGTGATTTATGGTATTTCTTATCTTCACCCAAACTTATCTTACATTTGATCCTCTTCATCAAGATAATTTCGCACCATTTACTGATCCTATCCCCACCTCCATTTCCTTTTGGTAATTGTGAATTCAGAGTTGTTAAAAATATTGCAAAAGTGAAAATTACCTCCTCTGTGTTCCTCAATTTTATTAACAAGGGCAGAAGGATGAAAGAACAGATTTTTAGAGCAACTGTGATCAGTATTGATAAAGAACATTGGTGAGATTTACTACAATCTTTGTCAAATAGTTCTTTCCATCCTGAATATTTTACCTTCAGGGATGTACCTGCCAGAAATTTAAATGCATCAAGTTTCTCAAAAACAACTAATGAAGCCTCTAGTAATCGACAATCATGAAAATGTCAAATAACTATTATTGTCAATATAACTAACAAAAGCACAAATAATAATCTTGTTCAGCACAAGGATAGAGCTGTGTAAGAAAACTGCAGGATAATAACTGCACACAAAATTGAAGGAGTTCAGCACACATTCTTATTCTGCTCTGCCAACACCAGAACAACAAAAAACTGCCACAAATTCCCCCCCAACTCGATTTTCAGGTTTGCTGATGACGCCACCATAGTGGGTCGGATCTCAAACAATGATGAGACAGAGTACAGGAAAGAGATAGAGAATCTGGTGAACTGGTGCGGCAACAATAATCTCTCCCTCAATGTCAACAAAACAAAGGATATAGTCATCGCTTTCAGGCAGCGTAAAGGAGAACATGTCCCTGTCTACATCAATGGGAACGAAGTAGAAATGGTCAAGAGCTTCAAGTTTTTAAGTGTCCAGATCACCAACAACCTGTCCTGGTCCCTCCATGCCAACACTATCGTTTAGAAAGCCCACTAACGCTTCTACATTCTCAGGAGACTAAGGAAATTTGGCATGTTAGCTACAGCTCTCACCAACTTTTACAGATGTACCATAGAAAGCATTATTTCTGGTTGTATCACAGCTTGGTATGGCTCCTGCCCTGACCAAGACCGCAAGAAACTACAAAAGGTCGTGAATGTAGCCCAATCCATCACGCAAACCAGCCTCCCATCCATTGATTCTGTCTACGCTTCCTGCTGCCTCAGAAAAGCAGCCATCATAATTAAGGACCCCACGCACCCTGGACATAGTCTCTTCCACCTTCTTCTGTCAGGAAAAAAATACAAAAATCTGAGGACACGTACCAACCGACTCAAGAACAGTTTCTTCCCTGCTGCCATCAGACTTATGAATGAACCTACCTCGCATTAAGTTGATCTTTCTCTACACCCTAGCTATGACTGTAATGCTCCATTCTGCACTCTCTCCTTTCCTTCTCTGTGAATGGTATGCTTTGTCTGTATAGTACACAAGAAACAATACTTTTCACTGTACTAAGGCGTTCTATAGGTATGTCAAGAACAGAAGGTTGGTTAGGGCAAGTTTAGGGCCAGTTATAGATGGCAGAGGGAAGTTATGTGTGGAACCGGAGGAGATTGGTGAAGCATTGAACCAATATTTCTCTTCGGTGTTCACGCAAGGGGACATGAATATAGCTGAGGAGGACACTGGGTTGCAAGGGAGTAGAATAGACAGTATTACAGTTGATAAGGAGGATGTGCAGGATATTCTGGAGGGTCTGAAAATAGATAAATCCCCTGGTCCGGATGGGATTTATCCAAGGATTCTCTGGGAGGCAAGAGAAGTGATTGCAGAGCCTCTGGCTCTGATCTTCAGGTCGTCGTTGGCCTCTGGTATAGTACCAGAAGATTGGAGGTTAGCGAATGTTGTCCCATTGTTTAAGAAGGGGAACAGAGACTTCCCCGGGAATTATAGACCGGTGAGTCTCACTTCTGTTGTCGGCAAGATGTTGGAAAAAATTATAAGGGATAGGATTTATAGTTATTTGGAGAGTAATGAATTGATAGGTGATAGTCAGCATGGTTTTGTGGCAGGTAGGTCGTGCCTTACTAACCTTATTGAGTTTTTTGAGAAAGTGACCAAGGAGGTGGATGGGGGCAAGGCAGTGGACGTGGTATATATGGATTTTAGTAAGGCGTTTGATAAGGTTCACCATGGTAGGTTTCTGCAGAAAATGCAGATGTATGGGATTGGGGGTGATCTAGGAAATTGGATCAGGAATTGGCTAGCGGATAGGAAACAGAGGGTGGTGGTTGATAGTAAATATTCATCATGGAGTGCGGTTACAAGTGGTGTACCTCAGGGATCTGTTTTGGGGCCACTGCTGTTTGTAATATTTATTAATGATCTGGATGAGGGTATAGTTGGGTGGATTAGCAAATTTGCTGATGACACCAAAGTCGGTGGTGTGGTAGACAGTGAGGAAGGGTGTCGTAGTTTGCAGGAAGACTTAGACAGGTTGCAAAGTTGGGCCGAGAGGTGGCGGATGGAGTTTAATGCGGAGAAGTGTGAGGTAATTCACTTTGGTAGGAATAACAGATGTGTTGAGTATAGGGCTAACGGGAGGACTTTGAATAGTGTGGAGGAGCAGAGGGATCTAGGTGTATGTGTGCATAGATCCCTGAAAGTTGGGAATCAAGTAGATAAGGTTGTTAAGAAGGCATATGGTGTCTTGGCGTTTATTGGTAGGGGGATTGAATTTAGGAGTCGTAGCGTTATGTTGCAACTGTACACAACTCTGGTGCGGCCGCACTTGGAGTACTGTGTGCAGTTCTGGTCCCCACATTACAGGAAGGATGTGGAGGCTTTGGAGAGGGTGCAGAGGAGGTTTACCAGGATGTTGCCTGGTATGGAGGGGAGATCCTATGAGGAGAGGCTGAGGGATTTGGGATTGTTTTCGCTGGAAAGGCGGCGGCTAAGAGGGGATCTTATTGAAACATATAAGATGATTAGAGGTTTAGATAGGGTGGATAGTGATAGCCTTTTTCCTCTGATGGAGAAATCCAGCACGAGGGGGCATGGCTTTAAATTGAGGGGGGGTAGTTATAGAACCGATGTCAGGGGTAGGTTCTTTACCCAGAGGGTGGTGAGGGATTGGAATGCCCTGCCAGCATCAGTAGTAAATGCGCCTAGTTTGGGGGCGTTTAAGAGATCCGTAGATAGGTTCATGGACGAAAAGAAATTGGTTTAGGTTGGAGGGTCACAGTTTTTTTTTTAACTGGTCGGTGCAACATCGTGGGCCGAAGGGCCTGTTCTGCGCTGTAATGTTCTATGTTCTATGTTCTATGTTCTATGTATACATATGACAATAGTAAATCAAATAAATTATATTCTAAATATCTGCCATATACCACTCTGCATTATAATTAGATTAACTAGACTTAATTAGTTGGTTAAACATCTTTCTCACTATAAAATTTGATCACCATGCTTTAAGGTTATATAAGGCATTGGTGATGCGCATCAATTGGACACGAGGCACGAAGCTTCGGTAAAAGAAGGCTTTTATTAACTAACAATGGAACTAACAGAACTTTAACACACTATCCCAGACTGAAGAGGTCCCGCCCGAGCAGGGGGTCTTATACCTCTCCCAGGAGGCGGAGCCCGACTGGGATGTGCCACAACAGTAACAACCACAGGTGTATCAATCCCACCCTAGCCCAACAACAACATTCGAACAATCCCACAGTGGGAACCAACGATGGTTCACCACAATTGGTGAGGCCGAATTTGGAGTATTGTGTACAGTTTTGGTCACCTAGTTACAGGAAGGATGTAAATAAGATTGAAAGAGTGCAGAGAAGGTTCACAAGGATGTTGCCGGGACTTGAGAAGCTGAGTTACAGAGAGAGATTGAATAGGTTGGGACTTTATTCCCTGGAGCGTAGAAGATTGAGGGGAGATTTGATAGAGGTGTATAAGATTTTGATGGGTATAGATAGAGTGAATGCGAGCAGGCATTTTCCGCTGAGGCTAGGGGAGAAAAAAACCAGAGGGCATGGGTTAAGAGTGAAAGGAGAAAAGTTTAAAGGGAATATTAGGGGGGGCTTCTTCACGCAGAGAGTGGTGGGAGTGTGGAATGAGCTGCCGGATAAAGTGGTAAATGCGGGGTCACTTTTAACATTTAAGAAAAACTTGGACGGGTTCATGGATGAGAGGGGTGTGGAGGGATATGGTCCAAGTGCAGGTCAGTGGGACTAGGCATAAAATGGTTCGGCACAGACAAGAAGGGCCAAAAGGCCTGTTTCTGAGCTGTAATTTTCTATGGTTCTATCTATGGTTCTATATTGTTAGGAGCCAGACTCCTGTGCTCAAACACAGCAAAAATGGGAGAATGTGGAAAAATAATAAGCCTTGCTCTTGGAGGAATGAGTCATATTGTTGTTATCGTCAAAGGGGGAAGAATCAAGCAGCATCCCTCATCATCATCATCTTGATTATTCGAAGGTTGCCAAACCACGTCTGACGGTGTGATTTTTCTGCAGAGCAGAGCGACTAAACCACAACCAGAATCGAATGCCAAGCTGCTGGTATTATTCTGAACCAACCCCGAGTCATCTTGTCAACTGAAATAACTATCTGTGATCTGCTCACCTAAAACATTATTAATAGGAGTTGGCTAAGTATGCCATACCCAGAAGGTGCAGTGTGAAATTCTGTATCACACACGATTGTTGAATTAGAAACCCTAAATACTTGAACAAGAAATTTCAGAACAGCCTGTAAACGTGATGACAGGTGAGCAGGTGAGTGGAATTGTACTCATGTGGAGAATACAGGCTGATGGGCCAAATGGCCTGATCCTGGGCTCCAGCATTCTGCAGTTTTGAGATTTCTTGTTCCAAATATGTAAAACAAGAACAGAAAAAGAGCCACAGACCACGAACCTCAGCATAATGATATAACGTAGTACATCATGAAAAAAATTACTGTCCTCAGTCACCTCCCTGAGGTCCGAACTGAAAGAAGTTTCTCGATAAATCTGTCACATTGTAAAAACACAGTTGGTAAGGAGACAATAAGCAAAGAACCTGCTGGATCCATCTCTCTCCCTAACTTCTGCTGGCAAGCGGGAACCCATGTGGAATCTGGAACCCAATGATGTGATGTACGCTGACTTCTGAAATTATTTTAGCAAAGACTATTAATTCAATTTAAAGCTATGATAATTCAAGGGAATCCATAGAAATTATTTAAGAAATTGTTTGAACTGTAGAAATAATGGGTTATGAAAGAATGGATGAATATCCAGAGTCAGATACCACAAAACTGGGTGTTCAATCATCGTTCCAAATAGGAAATGTTGCAGGAGTTGTCCATTTGGTCCTTCAGAACATTCCTGAAGATTATGACTGATTTTTATTTTAATTCTACTTTCCCAAAATTATGCCCCTTATGCATTTAGTCCCACAGCATCCAAACGTTTATCAGTCACAGCTTTGAATGTGCTTTGTGACTCCAATCCGAGGTTTCATCTTTTTCATGAGGGATTCCAATCTCCACATTTGAAAATCGTGCCTTGGAGTTCGCTTCAAATGCTGCTGCCCCTTGGATGTCTTCAACATACAGATCCACCCTTCTCAATGGCTGGTACTATTGGTGTGGCCCATTCACTAATGCTGTGGGTCACGATGGGAGAATTGCTCTCATAATTACACACACTACAGTCACTGAATAAAGAGAGCAGTTCTGTTGAATGGAGATTTTATCGCTTAATAAAGAGTAATTTCTTCTCTCAGAGAATTGCTACTCCTTAGAATTCTCTGGGACAATGGCAGCAGTGTCATTTAAATATATTTAAGGCTGAGTTAGATGGATTATTGATCTGGAAATGAGTTGAGGGTTATCGTGAACAAACTGGAAATTGGAATTGAGGCTAAGATCGGAAGAGCCATGATCTTATTGAATGAGGTGAAGGTTCAAGATGACCTACTCCTGCTCCCATTTCTTTTGCTCTTATGAGTTTTTCCTTCATTTTCACCCCAATACTGACACCCTGAGAGCTGCAATGTGGCCTCACTGCAAGCAAAAAATAACCCAATCTGTTCAAATTGAATGCCATGCTTTTTGGGCATGGAGTCCTTTACATGTTGGTGTGAGCTGCCAGGCTCCGTCAGAATATCACAACACTATCCGTTGGAGATTGGTGGAGCAGCCAAGGTTCCTTCGACAGGGGATCCTGGGGTCCATCCTGAGGCCAAAGTAAAATTAAAACTTTTAAATCTTCCACTCATTAAGGAGCCAAAATTGATTATTTGTTAAACCCTTCTGGGATCAATTATCCCTTGAAAGTGCAAAGGCTAGAATTGTCAATTAAAAATTAACCAGAAATTGGCAACAGCTCAGTCAGTATCTGTAGAAAGACAGTTTTGTGTTTTCCATCCTTCATTAGACTAATGAGTGAGCCATAGACATTCCATTAAGATCTAAAAAACAGAGACAAAGAGAATGGAGAGCAGAGAGGGGAGAAAATAGATAAACTCATCATTTCCAAACTACTAGAATCGAAAAAGTTCTAGAATTTCCTTTGTCAATTCAGACAAACACATTTTCCCACAGAATTAATTACGGTTTTTGCAACAAATAGTAATCTAGAAAATAAAAAAGAGGGCAGTTTAGTTCATTAATTTTTACAGTTATAAAAGAAATAAGTTAACTGAAAGACTTGACACAAATGGTTATTGTCTTAATGGACAAATTGTTCCCGTCCACAGCTATTAGGTTTTCATATCTTTCCTTTTCCAATTCAGAAAAAAATCTCAAATGAACTACAAGATGAAAGCAGTTTGTATTGCTCTTTGCAACAATTCGAATCATCCATTCAAAACTAACTTCCTCTTCAAATGGTGTGATTTAATTTTTCTGCTGCCGCTTTCACAGTGCCCTGGATAGTGAGACAATGTGATAGGATCGAGGATTGTGCCTTCAGGCACTGCTCCCAATTATCTCGCTGCCTCCTCAAAGATGGAATAAAAATCTAATTGAGTCTCTCTCCTTATCCTTGGCTCCAGGCGGACTTCACTGAGGATTCAGGGTGAGTCATGCTGAGAGAATTTACCTGCTTCTGTTACTCCAGATGTAACAGCAGAAACTGCCGAGTGTGTATGAATAACAATAAAAAACACTTGACCAATTCTCCAACCTCGCCCGTGGCTGGGATTCTCCAGTCCCGCTGCAGTGAATGGAGATCTGGCTGAACGCCAGATTTTCCATTCTCGCTGGCAGTGGCGGTGGGAGATGAACGGCCGGAGGATTCCGGTGACTGCATCTTAATACTGCACCTGAAAAACCAAATTTAAATCAGTTGAATTAATTATGGGCAAGTATATTCCTCTGGTCCTTTGTGGTAAACAGTTAACTAAATATATTTTCATCATCTCCTAAGTGTCACCATCGTCTCTGTTGCCTCTCAGTCATTCTAAATTGCTTTGTCCATTGAGTAAATGGTTGCGTTTCTGTGAGTCATCATTTTGGCAAAAGGTTCGAATCATTTACAAAATCTCACTTGAGGCGTCTTTGTCAGTCATGAAGTTTAAAACATAGCAGGTTCCCTGCTGAATCCGCAGGCAATATATTTCCTGAAAATCTATGTCTGAAATTCTCTCTCAGGTTCGACTCACACCTCACACAGTAATCACACAGTAAAAATTCACAAAATTAACTCTACATTATTAATTACATTTGAATGTTCCTCCCACTGTGCCTTATT